>NW_018391913.1:15837-22697 GCF_900095145.1 Mus pahari | reverse complement strand
GAGAGAGAGAGAGAGAGAGAGAGAGAGAGAGAGAGAGAGAGAGAGAGAGAGAGAGAGAGAGAGATTAATAAAAAGAAGAATGTGAATTTGAAAAATAACAGTTACCACAGGATTTGGAGGCAGGAAAATGAAAGGGAAATAATGTATCTATATTATTATCTCAAAAGAAGACATACTTTTTAAAAGATAAAAATGAACTCTTTGAGGTCCAGTATTTTACAAAAAAATGAGGTTAGCTCTGGGGCAATTGACCCTACCAGGAAACTTGGCAAGGTTGAATAGGTTCAGAGACCTCTGGATTCCAGGCACCCATTTGAGGATACAGATGTTTCCCGGATTCATGGCTTTGAACACATGGCTATATTCCCCATATAGGAATATGACCAGTGATCATGTAGATTAGCACACAGACTTCTTCATGCTAATAAGGTATCTAGATGGGCCCTGAAGGTTTAGCCAATAAGCTTCCCTTCTGGGACATTCCTTTATGCAAAAGGTATTTAATCTCTAATCAACCCTGCAAAAGTGTTATGCATTCATTTTCCATGATGAACAATGGAACTATGAACTATTTCTCCTATCAAGAGCCTCCAAGGGAAGCATGGAGAAAGCCTTTCTTTACACAGCTGTGTCATCTAAGTCTCCCATAGAAGGTCCCTTTGAGCTCCCAGACTGAGCAAAGCTGGAGGTTTGTCTTCTTCAGCCCTCAAGACTCCACTATTCCTGATGGCTCCATACAATTTTCATTGGTGTATGTAAATCTGAGAGTGTAGACAACCCTGCGATGCTCCCACTGTGCCCCAACTCCATATAGTTTCCAATGGCAACTAGATGCTTAGGCCCCAGCCAGTGTCATTTCTCACTCCGGCTGCCACCCATGTCTTAGACTGAATTTTCTCACCCCATGAATGATGTATAGACACTTCCCAAAAGCCCAGCATGTGATGATAGTGAGTGCAGGGTAAATACAGTCTGCATTCTAGTGCTCTGCATTTCATCTGCCAGGCAGTGTTCCCACATCCAGTAAGCAAAGCAGAACTAGGAACCACAGTTGTAGCTTGTAAGATTCGTTCTTTCTTTCTTTCTTTCTTTTTTTATTAGATATTTTCTTTATTTACATTTCAAATGCTATCCCGAAAGTTCCCTATACTCGCCCCTGCTCCCCTACCCACCCACTTCCACTTCTTGGCCCTGGAATTCTCCTGTGCTGGGTCATATAAAGTTTGCAAGACCAAGGGACCTCTCTTCCCAATGATGGCCTACTAGGCCATCTTCTGCTACATATGCAGCTAGAGACACGAGCTCAGGGGATACTGGTTAGTTCATATTGTTGTTCCACCTATAGGGTTGCAGCCCCCTTCAGCTCCTTGGGTACTTTCTCTAGCTCCTCCATTGCAGGCCCTGTGTTCCATCCAATAGCCGACTGTGAGCATTCACTTCTGAGTTTGCTAGACACTGGCATAGCCTCACAAGAGGCCACTATATCAGGGTCCCTTCAGCAGAATCTTGCTGGCATGTGCAATAGTATCTGGGTTTGGTAGCTGATGATGGGATGCATGCCCGGTTGGGGTAGTCTCTGGATAGTCCATCCTTTCATCTTAGCTTTAAATTTTGTCTCTGTACCTATATCCTTTCATGGGTATTTTGTTCTATATTCTAAGGAGGAATGAAGTATCCACACGATGGTCTTCCTTCTTAGTTTTCTTGTGTTTTGCAAAATGTATCTTGGGCATTCTAAGTTTCTGGGCTAATATCTGCTTATCAGTGAGTGCATATTTAGTGACTTCTTTTGTGATTGGGTTACCACACTAAGGATGATATCCTCCAGATANATCCATTTATGAAATTCTTGGGCAAATGGATGTAGCTCATAAGTTTCAAGTTGTAAAATCCAAAATCATTTTCACTGAAATGTTTGGTATCTATTCAGAGCCTATTTATTTGGTCACAAGATACCAAGGAACCAGAATTAGCTGTATAGAGAAGGAGCTAAATATATGAAGTCACACTTTAAAAATGAGTTTCCTTCTGTTTCTTAGTGTGTGTGTGTGCACGCTTATGTTTCCATAGATGAGTGCAGTGCGCACAGTCAAATGCTATAGTTATAGGTAGTTGTGAGATCCTGATATAGGTACAAGGGAGCTTAACTTGGGTCCTCTTCAGAAGAAGCCCAGGCTATTTTCTGAGATGTATCTCAAGTAGTGTGCTAACCATTGCTGACAGGAATACCCTGCAGATCCTGTGATGTGACCCATTCTTTCAAGTGATAATTCCTGATTATGTTAATTGCTCTTTTAAATTCAGAAGCAACCTTACTGTGAGTATATACAGGACAGAATCATTAACTATAAAGTAGGACATCTTACCTAGGACACCTATAAGAAGGAAGTTTGCTTTGTCTGATAGAACAAAGTCTCTTTTTAATCAACCAGTATATTATTCCTGGGGCTGATAGTTCTTTCTCTGAAGGGGAAAGCATCTCAGTCTCTTTCTCTCAATTCTCCCCCATTTTCATCCTCTAAAATGAACATCAACCATACCACCTTTCCAGATAAGAACATACATACAGTCCAAGATAACTATAACAGGGGCCTAAAATAAAAATGTAAGCTTGCCTAATACGTAGAGACTCTATCTATTAAAGTACTAGTCAAACAGGAATTCTGTAGATAAAAGTGACATGTTATAGTGCCAAAGACTCATATAGGCTACATGGATCAAGGATGTGAAGATTAAATACCATTTTTGGTTCCACATGGTATGTTTAGATAGGAATTAGACAACAGAATCAAGAAGGTGTCTCTTCCTAGTGTGGCTGAGTATCATATAACCCATCTAGTGTCCCAAGAAGACACAATACATAATAAAGAGACATTTTCAGCTCACTTTTACCTATTTAATTGACCAGGGTAACTCTTCTTATATTTTCTAGTCATCAGCTGGTACTTACCCTACTATTCCAGCTTGCAAGATTATACAGCTTTCAAAGTTTAGATTTAGTTATATCATTGATTTTCTTCATAATGTTAATATTTCTATGATTTTGGGGGTACCTAGTTATGAAACAGTAGGTCATGATATGTCCCAGACTTCATAATCCAGTGGACCATCTTATTACAAGAAACCTTAGCCTCAGTCTAAGTATGTAACTGTTCTGTTGGGAATGTGGGAATGGAGAGACAATTATAGTTCTCCTTTAGCTACTGAACTATTTAAATAATGGACTCTAAGAAACTAAAACTTCTCCAGGCATCTCTGGTTGGAAGAAGGATAGGCTGAACCAAGATTTCAGTCAGAAAAGGAATTTGCCTCTCTGAAACAAATTTTTGCATGACTGTGCCAACTTTTCAGGCCACCATGAAAGAGAAATGAGCTCAGGCAATGATGATGGGCAGGGCTGCTTAGCTATGAATAATAATTCTCTATTATTTTTTGTTACACTACAGGATTTTATATCAACCACATAGATTTTGATAAATTTCCCCCAAAAGATTCTAGCAAGAACTTATAATTAAACAGTCAAAGAAAATGAAAGTACATAAAAATGCTTTATGTCAGATAAAATATCTCTAAGGAATATACAGAAAAAATTATTAAATTATTACTATATTTTTCTAGAAATATTTTGACTATACAAGTAATGTATGCTATTTTTATTAAGTTTGTGATAATTATAAATGATAGGTATATATGTTTGTCAGATATCTTTATGTTATATTTATCTTCCATAACAATAATCACAGAAGACTCAACAGCAACCAGCAGTACCAGTGAGACTGGGGAAGCTCACACTGTATGTGATAGGAAGAAGACCAGTGTCAAATCTTTTTTTTTAAGATTTATTTTTTATTACTTTTATATATGAGCACACTATAGCTGTCTTCAGACACACCAGAAGAGGGTATTGGATCCCATTGCAGATTGTTATGAGCTGGGATTTGAACTCAGAACCTCTAGAAGAACAGTCAGTGTTTTTAACTGCTGAGCCATCACTCTAGCCTACCACACACAATTTTGATCACATGTGTGTTGGGATGAGACCTTGCAACATCAGCATCTGAAAGGAACATAGAACTGAGCAACAGAGGGAATTGTTTTAATTTTGCAATTAAGAGGTTTTGTAGTTACAACCATCACATTATACATAAAATGGGTTTTGATGTTGTTGTTTTGCTTTTTGGTTCTTTTATTAGATATTTTCTTTATTTACATTTCAAATGTTATCCCCCTTTCCTAATTTACCATCTGAAAACCCCTTATCCTTTCTCCCCTTCCACTGCTCACCAACCCACCTACTCCCACCTCCTGGCCTTGTCAGTCCCCTATACTGGGGAATATAACCTTCACAGGACCAAGGGCCTCTCCTCCCATTGATGACTTACCAGGCCATTCTCTGCTACATATGATTGTGAGCATCTACTTTTGTATTTGTCGGGCACTGGCAAAGCCTCTCAGGAGACATCTATATCAGGGTTCTGTAAGCAATCTATTGTTGGCATCCAAGATAGTGTCTGGTTTTGGAGACTGCCCTACCTTGAGATCCATCCCATAGACTACCACCCAAACCAGACACTATTGTGGGTTCTCTGTTTTTAAATATAAACCTCTTATTAAGATCCACAGATAGAGTATTGGCACAGGCCTCTATCCCCAGCACTCAGGATACAGAGGCAGACAAATCTCTGTCAATTTGAGGCCAGCCTGGTTATAGAGCAAGTAACAGGATAGCCAGGGCTACATAAAGAAATTCTGTCTCAAAACATTCCCCCCACTAAAGATCACACAGATGAATGTGAGGTGCATACTGGACTTCTTTACTCCTCTTGCTAACATAGTGACATTGAATTGCTATCCTTTCTCTGCCCTTAGTTTCTGTGTGTATGTTTTGGTATCCTCTTCAGGAAAGAAAACCTTGTCAGGGTTGTTATAGCCTAGCATCTAGCAAGTGTGTGTATTTGTGTGTGTGTGTGTGTGTGTGTGTGTGTGTGTCTACAAAGCTGCCTCATATAAATAGCAATGTTGGCAAATAAGTAATAAGCTTACTTTTAAGACATTTGCAAATACACTTGGGTGAGAAGCCTGGCTCACATAACACTTTGGTTATATGATGAATAAATTCTATGCAGAAAAGAATACATAGTTTCTAACTTCTAAAGGACTATCACCTGCCTTGTTATGTTTTACAACATCTCTATTAGAGTGTGAAGATAGCCTAATAACAAATGAAGCTTTTAACTCAGTCATCTATCACTTGGTATTGTTGCTATGGTAACCTGACTCATAAGCACACTTGAAGCCTGCTTTTTCTACCACAAATGACCTCTCTATATTCCACAACTATCATCCATATTCTCTTAATTGCCCAGTGATCCTTCTGCTTGGCACATTCATGAGCTTTTTGCAACCTGAAATATCCTGTCTTCTAATGTTACTTTTAATGGTGTATTTTAGCTACTGACATCTGCATATTTCTAATACCTTATAAAAATAATTAGCTACTTTATAACAAATTATTAAGTGTATAATAGAGTGACAGAAGAGTAAGGGTGTGTGTGTGTGTGGGGAGAATGGTTAACATATAAAGAAGGTAGTAGAGAGCAAAATACTAAAACCACTTCCATACCTGGGCTAATTATAAAATAATTGCATTAGAAGTGCCAGAAAATGGAATGCTATGTTAATGACAAATAAAGGGTTATCAACTTCCTGGCCTATAGAAGCTTGACTTTAGATCTGGATCACAGTACACCACTGGGTTAAGTCAGGGCAGTAACTCAAGGTAGTAGTACTAAGCCAGGAATAAAGGCAAAGACCCTTGAGCAAAGCACCTATCCATTCTTGCTATCCATTCTGCATTCTTAAGCAACTTAGGATCACCTGCCCATGAGTGGCACCACTTAGAATAGACCAAGTCATCCCATAAAAAACAATAGTCAAGAAAATATCCTATAGTTGTGTCTACTGGCTAATCCGGTGGAGGTAGTTCCTCAGTCAAGAGTCCTTTTATCCATGGTAACCTGTTGAGTTGATACACTAGATTTCTCTCCCATTCTGATTACTGCCTATCATTTTCTTAATCAGCCATCTTTTATCTATTTCTCTGTGTCTCTGGTCAAATGATTTATGCTGGGATGTGAGGAGAAGAAAACCATTGTAGGCAAACTCCACATTCGTACCTGCTCCTATAAAGGTGGGCCAATAGAAAATGAGTACAGGGTAATCTTGAAGAAGTCAAGAGCTTTCCATTTTGGTATAACTGGATTCTGGTCATGTATATTTACTGGAGGATAATATGTGAATGTGCATAACCCTTTTTTTGTATTTTCATTATGTTGTACTATATTAGCAGAAAGGATTAATACAGGGATTAATATAAATAGAAAGGAAGCACATGAAATATTGGTCCTATCTGATCTTTCTGTTTATTCCAGGTCTTCCATGAGTTCTCTTTATGTCACCTAGACTGCTGTTTCACATGCTTCTAGGAGTCTCACAAGTTCCCACATTCTTGTAGACTGAATACACACATCTTTGTCGCATCATTTTTTTTTTTTTTTTTTTGGTAAAGGGAGTCATATCTGAATGTTGATTGGTTATTGGATTCTTTCTGGCAGTGATGTAGGAATAGAGTAAGGAAGCCTAGTGTTCCTCCTTTATCTGCAGTATACTCAAGGGAACTCTCTTTTAAGGTGTAAATTCATAATTATATTTCTTATGGTACCAACATTGTTGATAACTATGGGGTGTGCACATATGCCTGAGTGCATAATGTGAAGGTACATACATGCATGAATGAATGCACAGCTCTGCCTCTCTCTCTCTCTCTCTCTCTCTCTCTCTCTCTCTCTCTCTCTCTCTCT
>NW_018391913.1:1362-15797 GCF_900095145.1 Mus pahari | reverse complement strand
TATGTGTGTGTGTGTGTGTGTGTGTGTTCTTGTGAAGTACCATTTTGGGAGACATAACACTTGTTTCAAGAAAGAATCACTCTGTAAGACTTGGGACTTACAAATTTGCTATATTAGCTGGCCAGTTTGCACCAAACATCTTCCTACTTTAATCTCTCAGCACTAACATTACAATAACATAAAACTATACCCAGCTTTTTATTTAAGTTCCCAGTGTAGAATACAGTTCCCCATGTTTGCATACAAGGCACTTTATGGAGTGAACTTTCTTACAGTCTAATGGTATGTGGGGATTAGAATAGGACAGCATGTAAAACTTAACAAATGTTATTTTAAGTTTCCACTTCAGGAAATGATAACTAAAGGTCTGGCTATTTCTTTTTTCTTCCCTCTCGATGCTAATGTGCATTCTCAGGAGAATGCTTGGTTAATACTATACTCTAGAGAAATAGGATGGCTGTTTTTACTAAACATGATGGAGTGAGAGGATTATATATGGACACTTAACAGGATGCTGGTCCAGGGGCTACACAATGAAAAGTAGAGGAAATCAATGAGGATAGGTATGAGTACTGAGCTGACTTCTCTTTCCAAATATTTTCATGTCATTCTACCATCAAGCTGAATTGGGTCAAGTGCTGACTGAAATCCAATAAAAGCAATCCAACTAAAAGCTTTCAATGACGTGAAAGAGCCTCATGAAAACGAGATGTGTTACTAATCTCCTCATGTTTGTAATTTCCTCATGATTGATTTTTGGGATATTATGTGAGTCACTCATGCTCAAGGACTTCTGACAGGAAAAACTGGGTATCATGCAAGTCTCTGTGATGGGACACTTCATTATAAATCAAATGCATTGGTACTAATCCTCAAAATACAAGCATCAGTCCAGAAGATATTGGTGTTCTAAGACACTATGACACTGACATGGTCTTATGTGTATACAACTCAGATTAAGAAAAGAAGTCTGAAAATCATGGATGGGCCCCTGCATCCCTCATTTCTGTCTGGCTTTGGGAGGTCTGCTATAACCTAGTACACATAGGGGAAACCCCCCTGACCCAATTCCCCTGCCTGTTGGGAAACTCAGCAAACATAGTAGCCATGGGCTCTGGCACACCCTGTCAGAGCTCCATTCTCCTTCTGTCTGCACCTATACCTGAAGTACTTGGATCAGTGCTTTGTGTACCATCCTATAATGCTGCCTGCCTCCCTGGAGGCCTGCTTAAACCTAGAACCCACAGGTCCATGTGCCTCCTAGGAGGCCCGATTCAACCCAGGACACAAAACCTATTGGAAGAGAAAGAGGGAAAGAGCCTTGAATACATTGGCACAGGAAACAATTTCCAGAACAGAACATCAGTGGCATAGGCCTTAATATCAACAATTGACAAATGGGACCTCATGAAACTAAAAGTTTCTGTAAGGCAAAGGACACTGCAAATAGGACAAAACATCAGCCTACAGATGGGGATGATATCTTCACTAACTCTATATACTACAGAGGGTTAATATTTAAAATATATAAAGACTTCAAGAAGTTAAACTTTAACAAACTAAATAAACCAATTAAAAGATGGGGTTAAAGAGCTAAAGAGAGAATTCTCAATAGGGGAGTCAGGAATGTCTGAAAAGCAGGTAAAGTAATCGTCAACATACTTAGTTATCAGGGAAACGTAAATCATGGTGTTAGATGCAATTCTATCTAGCACCAATCAGAATGACTAATTTCAGAAACATGAGAGACAATACATGCTGGCAAGGATGTGGAGAAAAGGGATGGCTGGTGGGATTACAAACTTGTACAACCTCCTGGAACTCAATCTTGTTGTTTCTCAGAAAAAAAATTAAATTGTTCTTCCTGAATACCAAGCTACACTATTCATGGGCATTTACCCAAAATATGTGCCATAGTATCAGAAGGACACATGTTCTTCTATGTTCATAGTAGCTTTATCCTTAATATCCGGAACTTAGAAACAAACCAGATATCCTCAACTGAAGAATGGATACAAAAAATATTGTTCATTATATTCATCTATTTAAAGATGGGCATTAAGAATTTTGCAGGTAAATTAATAAAACTAGAAAATATCATCCTGAGTGAAGTAACTCAGCCCCCAAATGATATGCATGCTATGTACTTACCGATAAGTGGATATAAGCCATAAAATACAGAATTCTCATTATTTATCTGACAGCCCGAAAGAAGTTAAATAAGAAGGAAGTCCCAAGCAAGGATGCTTGTATCACACTTAGAAATAATCATAAGAGGCAAAAAGAACTAGGGAAATTGGTTGAAGAGAGGTTGTAAGGCTCTACACAGCAAGTAACTGATATAGATGCAAATACTCACAGCCAAATATTGGATGGATGTTGCAAACTCTTTTGTTTTTAATTATTGGATATTTTCTTTAGTTACATTTTAAATATTTTGCCCTTTCCAGATCTCCCCTTTGGAAACCCCCAATCCCATCACCCTACCCTTGCCTCTATGAGGGTACTCCTCCACCCACCCACCCACCCACTCCTTTCTTCCCTCCCTGGCATTCTCCTACACTGAGGCATTGAACACACTCAGTCCCAAGGGCATCTCCTCCCACTGATGTGGCCTCTAACAAGGCCATCTTCTGCCACATATGCAGCTGCAGCCATGGGTCCCTCCATGTGTATTCTTTGGTTGGTGGTCCATTCCCCGGGAGCTTCAGGGGTCTGGCCATTTGACACTGCTGTTCCCTCTATGGTGCTGCAAACCCCCTCATCTCCTTCAGTCTCTTCTCCAACTCCTCCATCGAGGAACCCACGCTCAGTCCAATGGTTGTCTGCAAACATCTGTGTCTGTATTTGTCAGGCTCTGGCAGAGCCTCTCAGGAGACAGCCATATCAGGCTTCAGTCAGCAAGCATTTCCCTGCATTCACAATAGCATCTGGGTTTGGTAGCTGTATATGGAATCCATCCCCAGGTGAGGCAGTCTCTGGATGGCCTTTCCTTCAGTCTCTGCTCCACATTTTGTCTCCATATTCCCTCCTGTATTTTTGATGCCCCTTCTAAGAAGCACTGAAGCATCCATTTTGGTCTTTCTTCTCCTTGGGTTTCATATGGTCTGTGAAGAAAATCTTGGATATTTCAAATTTGGGGCTAATATCCACTTATATTAGTGGAACATGTGTCCTAATTTTATGTTGGAGCATCTTTGGGTATATCCCCAGGAGTGGTATAGCTGGGTTCTCAGGTAGTACTATGTACAATTTTCTGAGGAACCAGCAAATTGATTTCCAGAGTCATTGTACCAGCTTATAATACCATCAGCAATGAAGGAGTGTTCCTCTTTCTCCACATCTTAGCCAGCATCTGCTATCACCTGAGTTTTTGATCTTAGCCATTCTTATTGTTGTGAGGTAGAATCTCAGGGTTATTTTAATGTGCATTTCCCTGATGACTAAAGATGTTTTATAATTCTTTAGGTGCTTCTCAGCCATATGAGTTTCCCTGGTTGGGAATTCACTGTTTAGCTCTGTTCCCTATTTTTTAATAGGGTTGTTTTTTTTTCCTCTGGGGTCTAACTTCTTGAGTTCTTTGTATATATTGGATATTATCTCTATATGGGATATAGAATTGGTAAAGATCTTTTCCCAATCTCTTGGTTGCTGTTTTGTCCTGTTGACAGTGTCCTTTGCCTTACAGAAACTTCACAATTTTATGAGGTCCCATATGTTGATTCTTGATCTGAGAGCATAAGCCACTGGTGTTCTGTTCAGGAACTTTTCCCCTGTGCCCATGTGTCCAAGACCTTTACCCACTTTCTCTTCTAGTAGATTCAGTGTATCTGGTCTATAATGGTAGATCTTGGACATCAATTAAAAACATCTCCATCAGTTTCTGTCTGTAAGTTTATTTACTGGAGGCTGCATAAAATTGACCTTGCTGGCCCTGCTAGCATTTTGAGTTTACTTGAGTTTATTCACCTATAGTACTACTTTAAACTTACCAATGAAAAATAGCTTCCAGAAATTTCCAATGGTGTGGCCCTTTGCCCTATTTTCATGCTAGAAATATACCCTCTTTTTATTATTTATTTTGTTCATTTACATTTGAAATATTGCCCCCTGCTTTTCATTCCCCCCTCCAGGAGCCTTTCAACCCATTCCCCCTTTGCCTATAAGAAGTTGCTCACCCACTCCCTATACACTCACATCTCACTCCTCTAGCATTCCCTTTCTCTGTGGAATCAGGTGTACACAGGACAAAGAACACCCCTCCCACTGAGGCCTGACAAGACCGTCCTCTGCTACATGTTTAGCAGAGGCCATGGGCCATCCCTATATGCTTTTTGGTTGGTGTATTTATTTATTTATTTATTTTGGTTTTTCGAGGCAGGGTTTCTCTGTATAGCCCTAGCTGTCCTGAAACTCACTCTGTAGACCAGGCTGGCCTTGAACTAGAAATCTGCCTGCTTCTGCCTACCAAGTGCTAGGATTAAATGCATGCACCACCACTGCCAAGCTTTGGTTGGTGTTTTAATCCCTGCGATCTCTGAGGAGTTCTGTTAGTTGATACTGTTGTTCTTGCTATGGGATTGCAATTCCCTTCATCTCCTTTAGTTCTTCCACTAAGGATTATATAGGGGTTCCTGTGCTTAGTATTTGCATCCCTCTTAGTCAGGTGTTAGAAGAGCCTCTCAGAGGACAGCCACACCAGGCTCCTGTCGGCAAGAACATATTGGCATTAGCAATAGTGTCATGTTTAGTATCTGTCTACAAGCTGAATACCAAATTGGGGTGGTCTCTGGATGGTCTTTCCTTCAGTCTCTGTTCTATTTGTTGTTCCTGTATTTCTTTTAGAGAGGAACAATTCTGAGTGCAAAATTTTTGGGATGAGTGGGTTGTACCATATATTTTCCCACTCATACTGTATACTTTTTTATCTTCTTCTTTATTAGCATGTGTTAAATTAAAATGAAATATAATTTTAATTTTTGCTTTATTCAAATGTGATTATAGTCTGTACAAAAGATTGTGTTTATCCTATCAGTCAGTTGAATTATAGCAGCCTCACTGAGAACTTATTGAACTACTCGGTAATTTATTTGATTTAAAATGGAAGTATACACATTTTAAGAAGCAAATCAATTTAAGTTTTCTTTGTTCAAGTAAGGATTAGTCTAATGAACTAAGGAATTTATTGATTTTATAACAGTTTGTAAATGTGGAAAAAGATTTAAAAATACCTATTGTAATGTTTATATTACAAAGGCATTATTATTTACAAAGGCATTTTTTATTCAAGGTATTATTCAAGGACTTTTAATCATAGCATTTTATATTTTTAAATGATATTTTATCATCTTAGTTTGGGACTTTTAAAAGAATTAACTTGACAATTTAAAACCATTATAAGATTTTTCTATTGTTATTATTTTGAACAGCTAGTAGTAAATTTGTTCTCTTAATTTTTATGTTAGGTACCTTTAATTTTCAAAAGAAAACTGTTAGTCCTTTGCTTCACATATAGAAAATATTACCTATAGAAATATTTTTGAAAAAACTAAAGCAGAATAAAAGAGTAAAACAAGATTTTGACTAAAAGATTTAGGACAAACATATTGTGGAAGGAAAATGTGCAGAATACTGAATATAAATACTGACTATAACAAGACTGTAATTGTTATTGCATGGATGGGAGTAGAGCAGGGAGTGGTAGGAAGTCTTTCTCTCTGTTCCTCCCTGGGTCACCCAAAGAGGAAGAAAGCACTTTTAATAGTTACTATTGACAGTCAACTGAACAGAATGAAGAGTCACTAAAAATCAAATATGTTGACATTTCTGTAAGGTAGTTTCTAGACTGGATTAATTATGGTAGTACTATTCAAATGGTGGGGTCATGAACTGAATAATTGGAGAAAGAAAGTTGTACATAGCACTTGATTCTCTCTGCTTCTTGACTGTAGATCCAATATGAATACCTGCCTCAGGTTTTGCTGCTATGCATTCCATGACATGATGGACTGTGCCTTCATTCTGGCAGCCAAGACAAACCCTTCCCTCCTTATGTTACTTCTGTCTCAATATTCTGCCTCACCAACCTATAAAGTAGCTAAGAAAGCATGTGTATCCTGGTTCTCATATCCATTATGCTTCAAGACTGTTAGGAGTTGCTTGTGATTCAGTATAGCCACATAGCAAAGTAGCTAGCTGGGTGGGATGCAATAAGGAAGGCTTGAGATCTGTACAATCATAACTTAGTTATTCATGTCAGTCTACCAAAGGCACAAGAACAAAAACAGAGGTTTAATGTGAAGAGCCTCTCAGAGAATGGACAAATTATAGGTAACTGGGTTGGGAAAGCCCATGAGATGAATCTCATATACTGTACCTAATACAAAAGTAACAGAAGTTAGCACATTATTTTCGTGAACCCAAAGCAGCAGAATGCATTGGGTTACATTTCCAGGTAGAATAAGTAAATGAAATGACTGTGTTGATGATGCAAGACACCATGACAGGTACCAAACTGGTTAACAACACACAGTCAAGAGATAGGGAACTCTTTAATATAGATAACTTTAAGAAAATGTCAACTACTTATTATGGAGTGTCTTTGTTAGCTTTAGCTGTCATGTTTGCACACACTAGTATTATTTGAGGAACTGTTAACAGAGGAACACCTCAAATGGCCTATGGCTATGTTTATGAGAGTTTGTCTTGATTGTTCACTAGTGTGGGAGGACGCACTGCTCCAAATATCATGCCTAAGCAGGTATGTCAGGGTTGTATAAGAAAGCTAGTTGAACTTAGGCCAGAGACAGCCAGGTTTCTCTTCAAGTTCCAGATTGAGTTCCTACCTTAACTCCCCTCAATGATGGGTTTTTACCTAGAAGTATAAGCCTAGTTAACCCTTCCCAACCCAAGTTGTTGAATGTCAAAATGTTTTAATAAAGCAGCAAAATGAATGTAGGACATTCATCACATGTACACATTTATCCCTCAATAGTACTGGCTTTGCATGGGACTTCCTAAACTACTCCTGTGATCAACGGGGGAACAGACTGAAAATGGAGAAAAAATAATAATAAAAGTTTACTGAAGTCCTTTTAAAAAATTAGTTTATTTTATGTGTATGAATACTTAAACTGAATATACACCTGCATTTCAGAAGAGGGTATCAGAACAAACTGTAGACAGCTATGACCTATAATGTGGTTCCTGGGAATTGAACTCAAGTGCTTTGGAAGAGCAGTCAGTGCTCTTCACCACTGAACCATCTCTCCAGCCCTCATGAATCTTCATTGCCCACTTGATTTTAGCTTTTTGGTTATTAGCAGTCCAAGTTTAAATTTATTTATAAAATAAGTAAATAAGAAAATAAATAAGAAAATAAGAAAATAGATAAATAAATAAATAAATAAATAAACAAACTCCTGGGGGTAGAAAGAGGAGGAATGTTCTTCACTTTAGATTTTCCAGTAGAGAATTTGACAATATAATTCTACTAATTATCCTATGCTGTTTTCTATATAGTTAAATGAAATTATCTTTAAAAGATTTTAAACTCAATTTGTATCAAAATCATATTTATTTTGTATGCTTATGTATATGTGTTCATGTCTATGACATGGGCATGTGCATATAAGTGCATACATGTAGAGGACAAATTTCAACATTGATTATCTTCCTCAACCAACTTCCACCTAACTTTTTGAGACAGGGTCTCTCACTGAACCCAATGCTTACTAATTCATGAGACTGGGTAGCCCCCATGGTCTTCCCATTTCCATCTCCCCAGTGTTGGAACACAAGCCTATGTGCCCAGATGACTGTTTCCATGGCGATAGGGAATGAATTTCATGTCTTTATATAGCATGTACCACATCTACTCTCTAGCCCCCTCAATTCTGATTCAATCATAGATCAAAATACTTATTGAGTTGGATCAAAAAATATGAGAAGTCATTTCCTTCTCACTCTGCTTTGGCCTTGTGGTTTTTAAAAATTCTGTCACCTTTTCACATGCTTGTCCTGAAGAATTACAGTTTGCTTTTCTTTGATCTTGGGGTCAGATGAAATCAGGGAGACTGCATATTCCACTCACAGCTTGCCTTGGCTAATATCCTCTCTCCAGGAATGTGATGAGATGTCTGGTGTTATACACCTGCATCCAGAATAAATGCAGAAAAACACCCTCTTCAGTGTTAAAGGCATGAAGTTCCAAACCATGCCTCTCTTTCCCTTTGACCTTATTACCCTTCTTCTTGGCTCATAGCTGTCCTCTCTTTTCTGATCTTTGATGCTAAATTCTCTCTCCTTTAGTAAATTTTCTCTACCTCAGTTTAAATGCAGATTTAGGTTTTTCAAATATGTTTGTTTTGTTTTGATTTGTTTTGTTTTCTTTTGCCTTAGGTCTGGTAGTCAGTTTGGTGATTGTCTCCAAAAAGTTGGCAAAAGTCTCAAACAGTGGGTGTGAACTCTTGTCTTCCTTTTCCTTCTCCACTGAAATCTCACCAAGCTAGGTGACATTGAGCCATCATCAGCCACTAAACCCAGACACTATTGCACATGCCAACAAGAATTTGCTGAAGGGACCCTGATATAGCAGTCTCTTGTGAGGCTATGCCACTGCCTGGCAAACACAGAAGCAGGTGCTCACAGTCAGCTATTGGATGGAACACAGGGCCCCCAATGGAAGAGCTAGAGAAAATACCCAAGGACCTGAAGGGGTCTGCAACCCTATAGGTGGAAGAACAATATGAACTAACCAGTACCCCCAGAGCTCATGTCTCTAGCTGCATATGTAGCAGAAGATGGCGTACTCAGCCATCATTGGGAAGAGAGACCCCTTGGTCTTGCAAACTTTATATGCCCCAATACAGGGGAACTCCATGGCTAAGAAGCAGGAGTGGGTGGGTTGGGGAGCAGGCCAGGGGGAGGGTATATGGGGACTTTTGCAATAGCATGTAATGTAAATAAAGAAAATGTCTAATAAAAAAAAGGTGAAAAAAAAAGAAGAAAAAGAAAAGAAGCAGCAGAAGTTGATGATTTGTGTCATTGTGGAATAAGACATGAACTTTGAATTTTCTGGTAAAATCTCTTCATTTTTAAACATGGTTTTGAGGACTGCCAAAATGTCGAAGTATGTAAAAAATCACTTTCCAGAAAGCCTGCCAGTCTGAATTGATCTCTTGGATCCAAATGAAAGAAAGCACAGATTTTAGGAAGCTGTCCTCCACAGATGAGCAATAATATGCACATACAATAAAGAACAAAAATATAATAATAAAACATTTTAAAACATTCATTTGAATGTAAACCTGTGTGTATGTACTTATCCACACGCATGCTTATATATGTCAAAGATCAACCTGGAGTATTTTTATTAAGACTCTGCCCTTGGTAATTTTTGAAACAATGCCTTTCCTTGGGACTTGAGGCTGACTGGCAAGTAAGCATCCAAATTCCATCTGTATTTCTCCTCAGTTCTGAGTTTGAAATGCTTGAATACTAGGCTTTATTTTTTTTTTTGAAGATTAGATTATTGGTTAATTTATATATTTTATTTGTTTTATTTTATTTTTATGAACTTGAGAAAAAAAAATGAGTCACCTAGGAAGAGAGAACCTAAATTGAGGAAATACCTCCATCAGATTGGCCTATATGGAATTCTGTGGGTATTTTCTTGATTAATGATTGGTTTACGAGTGTCCACCTCACTATGAGCAGTGCCTCATGTGGGCAAGTGGTCCTGGACTAATAAAGAAGGTAGGTTGACCAAGTTATTTGAAACAAGGCAGTAAAGGCCATCATTCCACATGCTCTGCTTAAATTCCTCATTTTGCTTCCTTCAGTGATTGACAGCTACCTGGAAAATGATATATAAATAAATCCTTTCTTCTTGAGTGTGCTTTGGTGATATAACAGAATGCAAATTAGTACAATTAGGACTTATTTTTACAAAGCAATGCTTATTTAACACCTATCACAATAACTACTATAAAAAAAAATGAAAACTCAAGGGATAGCACATGCTTGCATGTATATGGAGCAAGGTAAACGTTCCTGCATTGTTAGTGGGAGTGCAAACTTTTACAGCCATTTTGGAAATAAATTTGTTGGTTTCTCAGAGAACTAGGAATAGTTCTTGCTCACAACCCAGCTATACTACTCTTGGGAATATACCCAAAAGATGCTCCAACATCCCACAAAGACACTTTCTCAACGATGTTAATAAAAGCTTTATTTGTAATAACCAGAAACTGGAAACAACCTAGATGTCCCTCAAATGAAGAGTGGATAAAGAAAATATGGTTCATGTACACAATGGAATAACATTCATCTATTTAAAGCAAAGACATTATGAATTTTGCAGGAAAATGGATGAAACTTGATAATATCCTTCTGAGTGTGGTAACCCAGTCTGAAAAGAACATGTATGGTATGTACTCAATTACAAGTGTATATTTGCCATAAAATACAGATGCCATGCTATACTCCATGGACCCACAGAAACAAGAAGAAAGGCCCAAGCAAAGAACTGAACCGTGAGTGAGGTACATTGGAGAAGGGATTGGAGGTTCAGGATCACATGTGAGGAAGGACAAAAGAAATGGCTAGATGGCCATGGAAATGAATGGAAATATGCAACTGACAGGGTGAATAGATAAGGTGTGGTATCTCTAGAAAGAGAGAGAGACCTGAGATAAGGGAGGCACACAAGAATCAATGGGAGTGACTTTAGTTGTGACTCACAACACTGGGGTTACAGAACCTTAAGAAGCAACCTCTTGTAGCCAGGCAGGAACCCAGTGGAGTGATCGGAACAGGAACCCACTCTCAAAACTTTTGAATCAAAATGTATCCTGTCGACAAGAAGTTCAGGGACAGGGTATAGAGCAGAGACTGAGGGAAAGGTCAACCAATAACCAGCCCTATTTTCGACTAATCCCATGTACAAGGGCAAATCCCTGACACTATTTATGGTATTCTGTTATGCTTGCAGACTATAGACTAGCATTACTCTCCTTTGAGAGAATCCACCCAGCAGCTGATGCAGACAGATACAGACAGCAACAGCCAAACAGTTAGTGGAGCTTGGGAACTCTTATCGAAGAATAGGAGCAAGTATTGCATATCCTGAAGGGAAAAAGAACTTCACAGAAAGACTGACAGGGTTAACTAACCTGGGCAATTAGAGCTCTCAAAGACGGAGACATAAACTAAAGGACATATATGGGCTGGACCTAGACCTCTCACACATATGTAGCAGATGTGCAGGTTGCTGGTCTTGTGACTCCCAAACAACTGGAGTGGGGGCTATCTCAAAACATGGGATACGATTTTATAGCTGGGCTGCTTTGTCTGGCCTCAGTGGGAGAGGATGTGTCACAGAGACCTGATATGCCAGGGTCAAGGGACATCCAGGAGGGCCCCTACATGCCCAGAGGAAATGGGGAGGGAATATGGGGTGACCATTATTGGAGGAGCTGATGGGGGAGCAGTACGATATAAACTGAATAGACAGACAGATAGATAGATAGATAGATAGATAGATAGATAGATAGATAGATAGATAGATAGATAGATAGAAGGAAAAAAACCCTCAAGGTTCCACAGCACCAGTATGCTATCAGCCCATTAATCTGACCTGGCAGTTTGCCACATTTCCCTAGTTACAAACAATGAACATATACATGTTTTTTGAAAGCCTGCCACAGCCCTTGCAGAGATTAAAGCAGAAGGCAAGACAGGATGCGATGGTGCACGCCTTTAATCCTAGCACTTGGGAGGCAGAGACAAGCAGATTTCTGAGTTCGAGGCCAGCCTGGTCTACAGAGTGAGTTCCAGGACTGCCAGGGCTATACAGAGAAACCCTGTCTCGAAAAACAAACAAACAAACAAACAAAAGCAGAAGGCGAAGCAGTGAGTAACAGATGCTGCCATTGGGTTCTTAGCACAGTTTGACCACTTCACCTTTCCACAGCTCACTGCATTTTTTTCCAAGTTTGACCAGGTCTTTCACTTGAAAATGGATACAGACTAGAGCATGAGTAATGTCTGAGGTTCCTCCTGCTAAATGTGTAAATGGGTATCTTTCCTAGACTCAGACGCCAGAGGATGAGCCAGCCAAATTGGTATAATATAAATTTTTGGGTGTTTTCTCTATATATCAATCACTAATTAGTCAACTGGCCATTTGGTCAATTTGTATACATTTTATTTCTCTAGAAATATCTGGATGAAAATCTTTACTTCAATGTCCTCCACTTTCTGAGAAGACAAGGGCCCCTGCTGTGGAGTTGGCATTTATCTGTGAGCCATAGTCTACATCCTGATTTTTAGAAACAGTGCTCATGGGCCAGGTGAGAAGAGCACAAGTGTGTTATTACTGTTTTCTGCCACTACATTCCCAACACGCACAAGTCTCTGGACTTATAAGTGTGATGCCACCATCAAAATCAACAGTATTCTATGTTGCTCTGTTTTCTGAAGATAAGAGGGAGTTATCCATAGATTGGACAGAATCAGGCATGATGAGTATGATTTTGAAGGAAATTTGATCATGTTAGTAGAGTTCAATATATTTTATTGAATTAATCCTTTGCTTGATTTGTAACTCTTTAACTATTTTGATTACGGCTTAGGCTCTCTGCTTATATTCTTGCCCCAGGATCTGTATATGTCTAAGAGAGCCTGGATAATTTTATATTATTTTACTGATGACTGCAGTAATTCAGACAGTCTCCAAAGTGTCTGATTACCCAACTCCACTAGAAGTGGTAAGCTAATTAAGCCATATTGTCAACATTCTAGCAGAAACTTGAATAAAATTAGACAATTATCAGTTGCTTCTGTGAATTCTGATAAAAACAAGGAATCCAGGCTTGGTGTCTCATCACTGTGATGTGACTTACATCTGCTTTTTAGGCAGATCATTAAGATCACAAGCATCATTGCTACACACCCTTATCCAGGGCAGAAGCTGAGTGGTCAGGCACTCACCTAACACGCATGAGGCCCTGGATTCAACCTCTAGCACTGGAAGAGCAATAGAGGAGAGTAAGGATGGGATTTCTTGGTCTGATGTTAGCATTAAAACACTTTCTGTCATGTTTAATGTCATTTTCTTACTTTTAATACATATGAACATGTGTCTTTTGCATGGACATATGCCTGTATGCATGTAAACTCTCTTACATGTGAGTGCACATTCATATGGCAGTCACAGCTCCATTCTGGATGCTTTTTACTTACAATCTCCTCAGATTATTTATTATTAACAACTTTATTTAATATTTAGAGAGTTAATTAGTGTGGGAGAGAAATATTCCTGTCAAGGAGCACATGTAGAAATCAGGAAAAAAACTGAGAAAGTTGGGTCTTGACTTACACCATTGTAGGATTCAGGGACTAAATGCAGGTGATCAGGCTTGGCAAGAAGTGTATTTACCTTTGGAGTCTGGTGAGATACCAGCATATCAATTCAATTTAATTTTTTTATGAATAGATTCACTGATCCTGGAAATCACCTTTTAAGCTAGAATGGATTTCTTGCAAGCTCCAGGGATCATCCTGTTTGTTTGCTATTATGGGATTATACGTATGCATACAAACACCAAGAGGTGACTTTATTACATTTCACAGTTGTAACATTTTAGGAAATACAAAAATCAGGCTGGCCTGGAACTCAGAAAACTGCCTGCCTCTGCCTCTCAAGTGCTGGGATTAAATGCTTGAGCCACCATTCCCAGGCTCAAAATTACAATTTTAAGTAGAAAATTAAAGCAATAGAGAATTACTTAAGTGAATCTAAATTATTTCCTAGAAAGTATTCAGATTCAGCTCTACCATCCATTTCATAGCTCCAAGATTGTTTCTTTCTCTAACCCCAAGACAACAGCCATGTCCCTCCATGAATCTCTGGACAACATGTGTCTGTGACGCTGTAATTATGAGGGAGAATGGACTGAAGATATTTACCTCTCCCCGTATCTTGGAACTTTCTATATGATGTATGATGAATTAGATCCCTTTCAGGGCTGGTTTAAAGGTTAAATGATTTCATTTGAATGTCAAACATTGTCAGAGATGCACAGGTTTCTAGGTGGTTGTGCTATTCAGGAACATTCTGGAACTTTAGATAGAGTCTTGCTAGAGGGAGCACTTCACTGTGAGAATTTATAGGATACACCTGCTTCATTTGATCTCAGATTCTATACTGCTGATGCGGTGTGGCAGCTAGCCTTGTGCTCTTGGTGCTATGCCTTGTCCACTGATGGATGACTTCCCTCTGAATCTGTAAGCCAAAATGGACCTTTTCTCCCTTAAGTTACATTGATCAGAGTATTTCGGCAGAACAGTAGAAGAAAAGCCAATACAAGAATACAAGTATTATATATGTTGAGGGCTCTCCCTCCCTCCTTTCTCTCTCTCTCTCTCTCTCT
>NW_018391913.1:0-1117 GCF_900095145.1 Mus pahari | reverse complement strand
TCTCTCTCTCTCTCTCTCTCTCTCTCTCTCTCTCTCTCTCTCTCTGTTTTTCTGTTTTTCTTCCTTTATTTCTGTTTCTTTTACATCTCATTTTCCATTTTCTTATTCTGTATTCATGAAACTTTCTGTATTCTCTATGTAGTCCTTTTAGGCTAGCCTTACAACTAAGGTTCCAGGGGAGGCGGGGGAACATCAATAGCAATCACACTTCACATTCTTTCTTACTGATGATACTAAAGCTATGTGCTATCTTGCCCAGAAAGAACATGGAGATTTAATAGAAGAACTGTGAATAAAATGATATGAGAATAAGTGGTTTTGAAAGCATATGTAAGAACTATGTCATAAAGTACTCATTCTTTCTGTGAACTCAGTTTCTTTCTAAACTTTGCCAAAAGGGGGGGGTAATTAAAGATAGATATTAAAAAATAAAATTCCTTTCTCCTTAATTCCACTTTCAAATTAAACCAAAACAAGCCTTTCCGTATCATCCCAGCATTCTCTGGTTTGATTTGATTTTTTGTTTGTTTGTTTGGTTTTACACAGAATGTCAAAAACTATCTATCTATCTATCTATCTATCTATCATCTATCTACATGAAATTGTACTTCAAAGTGGGTGAATACGATGGTGCATGCCTTTAATCATAGAACTTAAGAGGCAGAGCCAGGTGGATCTTTTTGTGTCAGAGACCAACTCAGTCTACAAAGCAAGTTCCAGGACATCCAGGGCTTTTACCTGTATGTCTCATATATATGTATGTATGTATGTATGCATATTTGTTCATATGAGAAATGCTATCTGATAATAAACAGGACTGTTTCATTTCTTCCAGTAAGTACATTATACTTTTTGCAATTTCCACATAGCATTTCTGCTCTAGGTGGGATAAAAAATAAGATAAAATTTATTAAGTGGCTAAAATATGTGAGTCAATTTAAAATTTTGATTTGCACAAAGAAAATATTAGCCAAAACTCAGTTACTCCCCATGCACCTTCCCCTCACTGGTACGATGACACTTGAACAGAGAGTGTTAGAAAACTCTTATATTAGTCCTCTATCAGATTTAGTATTGGTAAAAATCTTTCCCAATCTGTTGGTGGCCTTTTTGTCTT
>NW_018391912.1:2649-6665 GCF_900095145.1 Mus pahari | reverse complement strand
TCCTCTCACCAATTTTCTTGTCCACCTTGGTGCTGCTGGCCGGGTGGGCTACATTGCAGGTGACGGTCTGGCTGGGCCAGGTGCTCGAGGTTACAGTCACTGAGCTGCTGAGGGTGTAGAGTCCAGACTGCAGGACAGCTGGGAAGGTGTGCACACCACTGGACAGGGATCCAGAGTTCCAGGTCACGGTCACTGGCTCAGGGAAGTAGCCCNTGACCAGGCATCCCAGAGTCACCGAGGAGCCAGTTGCATCTCCACACACAGGGGCCAGTGGATAGACAGATGGGGGTGTTGTTTTGGCTGCAAGAAAGGAAGATGTGTGAGCTTTTCTGTTATCTGTGGCTTCAAATATTTGGAGAGGCTCTGGTCTCAGCTTGGCTCTAAAGACTGTGTCTTCTTCAGCTGCTTTGAGACAAGCAGGGTCAGCAGCTTCCTCCTCTTGATGCTGTAACCCGACCTTAATATTTTCATGTATTCTANTTTTGATGTATGAATTTGTGTTATGTGTGTTCCTGATGNCTGTGCAGGTAGAAGGGAGCCTTGAATACCCAGAAACTGTTCTTTGTTACAGATAGTTGTAAGACTCCATTTGGTTGTTGGCAACTGGAACTGGGTNCTCTGGAAGAGCAGCCACTGCTTTTAACCACTGAGTTGTCTCTCCAGCCACATGAAACTTGACCATTCATTGATGATGGGCTTCAGAAACCAATTCTACCCTTATACAAGCTCTCTTTTCTAAATCTACTCGAGGTTCTAATTTATGACTTTAGATCTCTTTGGACCTTGTTCCCAAGAATCACCAACAGCCCCCTACCCTACCCCTTCTGTCTGTGGGCAGCCTTCCTGCTTTGACCTNGCTGGCTGCCCTCTGTTACTTGTGATACACAGCTCAATCCTCCTGATGAGAACNTGATAAACTCAGTCCACTTCCTCCCCCTTCCTCATTCTTTAAATTGCCCCGAGTCCTCCTCTACAGTGCTAATGTTGACAGGACCCAGAAAAGTCTCTTNTTCTTGCCAGTAGCCCTGGAAANAGGAGTGTACGCTGTATTCTTCAGGAAGACATCTAGTCATCCATCCCTGTTGACACTGGTTCCTTCTCCTTTAATTATAATAGCACACTTTTTCTTGTTTGTATCAAAACTCATATTGAACAATGAGTTCTGGGTTGCAAAAGAGTATTAGTTTGCCATCTGTTTTCCTTGCCTTTGCTTTCATTGAACCAAACTATCACCAATGCTCAATTCATTATTACTCCCAGGACCTTTCTGGCCTTTCCACCTCTCCTGTACACTACCTTCCACAATCCCCTGCCCAAGCTCTGAGTGTTACTCCACCTCTCTTCCCTGGGCCATCTCAGGCTGCTTCATCCTGTCATACGAACTTTCACCTCCTGCCTTATGTTCCCATGATGTTTGAGGATCCGAGCTTGGGCCTCTGAGACCAGAACTTTAACCCATATAGTTTGAGAATGTCAGTGCCAGAGCCTTTTCCTGCCTATGTTCCTGCTCAGTCAGACAGCTTTCCTGGCTGCCAGGACTGTCTGCAGCCAAGCTGTTCTGCCTGAATTCTGTAGAGCCCCGAGTCCTTTGCCATCCCTTTCTCTTCTCTTCCTGTTGTCTCTTCTCTTCCTCATTCTACTTACACACAGCTGCTCTCTCTGCCTGAGCCCCCTCTCCTCTACTGTGAGGTGTGTAAGGGAGGAATCTTGTCACTTCCTGGGTCCCTAGGGCGTTCTCCTCTCTAAAGAGGTCCTGAGCAGAGCTTTTCCCAGTTCTTCACCCTCTGAGATGAGCTCCTAGATGCTGTGGATCTCACCCTCCCCTGTTCTCCCATGCTCCCAGCTCTGGAAGCTCTGTATGAGCTCTGCTTTGCTAGGTTTCCTGTGCTGGTCTCATTAGCTACCAGGGGCTTAGTCCCTTCCCCACCAGCAGAGCAGAGCAATGCAAAGCTGCAGCCAGCAGCTCTAGGTTTTTCTATCCTTCTGTCTCTGTCAGCAGGAAGTCAGGGTAGCTAAGTCATCTCCTTGCCCACTGAGTCGTCCTTCTTGCCAGCCACCCAGCCTCATCCCTGTTCTCACACCCTGCTGGCTACAGCTGCCCCATTCTTGATGGTTTGCTATCCTCCTTCCTGGCTGCTGCACTGGCCTGGACCGGATGGCTTGGAACCCTTTTACCACCTCTCCTTCCCCTGTGCTTTCCATGGTGTCTGACCTGAGTTCCCTGATGTCCCTGTTGGGGCTACCTCCTGGGGTTTCCCTGGATACCTGTCAATCCCATCTTTCTTACTCTCTTACACATGCTTCATTCCTTTTCCCTTTAGCTGTTCCAGCTCCCCTGCAGATTCTCAACCCAGTCCCCTCAGTTTCTAGCGTTCCTGTGGACCCCATGAGCCCCTCTCCTCTGAAGCCTCTGAACCAAGCTGTGAGGCTTGGTTCTCTACAAGCGAACAGGTCTCCAACCTCTATTGAGTTGCTTGGTTCCTTTCCTAGCCCTCCTGCTAACAATCCCAGCTCCTCAGTGACTCCTTGGCTGGGTCTTTCATACTCCAGTCTTCCCCAGGCCTCCTGTGGCTATATTGTCTTTTCTCCCACAACTCCACTAGCCCCACTTCCCTGTCATTGCTCAGCTTGGTCCTCAGAGCTTTTAAGTCTTCTCTGTGTTCCACTGCTCCCACCTGTCCCAGAGACCTTGCCACTGCCCTGTCACCTAACCTCCTGCAGCTGCTCTGGGACCCTAACTCTGATACCTAATACACTCTCTGTGAACGCTCATCCTGCCACTCACAGTTATCTGCTCAGGGTTAGCCTGGTGCTTGAGCTCCTGTGTTTCCTTGGATCTTCTCCAGACTGTAGGTCCACAGCCATTCCCCGCATCTCTGCCAGCCTCAGATCTCCGGTAGCTGCTTGACTTAGCTTTATAGCACTACTAGTCCTTGCTCTCTGTAAGCTACCTGCCCTGGTTCCTCTGATACAGACTTGCCCTAGTTATCCTATGGCTGCTCAAGGCAACACCTCCCATCCCATAAGCCCCAGCTTTCCTGTAGCTGTCTGCCCTCATGTCCTATACCCTCACCTTCCCCAGTCCTTCCATAGCTCCTTGGCCTGTTCCCTCACATTCCCCCCTTCTTCTGTTCCTCCATAGCATGTTTCAGCTCTGCTGTATCTTCTCAGTACACTTGCTTATACTTCAGTTTCCCCATAGCTGCTTGTTCTGGCCCCTCATATTTCCACATGCCCCAGCTCCCCTATATCTGCTCAATATGGTTCCCCACATCACTGCTTCCCTTAAGTTTCTCATAGTTGCTGGGTCAGGTTCCTCACACCTGGCCCGTTCCAGGTGCACCATAGATTTTCTCCATGATCACCTCCATTCCAAAGTTCCACCATAAGTACAGAATCTGGTCCATTATACTTCCATTTATCCCAGTACTCCATAGCTGCACATCTGGTCCCTTACACTCCTACCAGCCTCAGGTGTGGCATAGCTGGTACCTCACACTCTTGTCTGCCCCAGTTGCCCCATAATTTCTAAGTTTGGTTTCCTAGGGACACCAAAATATGGGCTTTACACAGCTGGTAGGACTAGTCTGTCATACTTTTACCTGCCCCAGTTCTTCTACAGATCCTAGAACTAGTCCCCCACATTTTTAACATCCTCAGCTCCCCCATAGCCTCTAGGAGTGAACCCCACTTTCCTACCATCCCCAGCTGCCACGTAGCTGGTCAGAATCTTTATTCTCATTGCTACTATATCAACCCCCCCCCCCCNNAACTGTTAGGACTTGAACTACCATCTCCAGCTCCTCCATAGCTGCAAACATTATTCTCCACATTTGTACCATCCACAGCTCCACCATAGAAGGTAGGACTGGTTCCTCAAACTGCCTCCCTGCCTCAGCTCCTTCCTAGCTTCTAGGTCTGGTCCTCCACATTCCTACCATCTCCTGCTCCCCCATATCTGCTGGCATTGGTCCCCCACATTCCTACCACCCCAAGCTCCCCCACAGCTCCTAGCA
>NW_018391912.1:1780-2594 GCF_900095145.1 Mus pahari | reverse complement strand
CCCAAGCTCCCCCACAGCTCCTAGCACTGGTCTCTCATACTCACACCTGCCCCAGCTCCTTCCTATATTCTAGGTCTGGTCCTCCACATTCCTACCATCCCCTGCTCCCCCATAGCTGGTCGGCCTGTCCTCTTCATTCTTACCATCCTCAGCTCTCCCAAAGCTGCTAGGTGTGATCCCCATATTCCTGCTACCATCAGGTTCCCCAAAACTGCTAGGACAAGTCCTCCACACTTCTTACATCACCAGCTCCCACAAAACTGCTAGCATTGACCCCCCACATTCCTCCCATCCCCAGGTCCCTTATAGCTTTTTGTATTTGTTCCCTATTCCGTAGGGTAGCTCTGAGACCCAGACTCTGACAACAGCAACAGTATCTTTACAGATGCTCAGCTTGCCTTCTCAACTTCTTTCTGTTCTAGAACTCCTGTAAAGCTTTTTCTGGTCCCTGGAGGGTGCCCTGGTCTCCTGTTAACCACACCTGCCTAGGCCCTTGCCCCCTCTGTAGCTCCTTAGGATGTTTCCTGTGCCTCCAGCAGCCCCAGCTTACTTAGAGCTGTTTGGCTTGGTCCTCCCATCTCCCACCAGCCACAGATACCCCATAGCTGCACTGCCAGGTCTTCTGAGCTCTTGGAGCTATCATGGCTCTGTACTACTCTTCCCCTTCTTAGCTCAACTGCATCTGTACTGCCTGTTCCCTACCCACAGCTGTACTGCCTGGTACCTACTTACAGCTGTTCTGCCTGGTCCCTACCCACAGCTCTCCAGCCTGGTCCCTACCCACAGCTGTCCTGCCTGGTACCTACCTACAGCT
>NW_018391912.1:0-887 GCF_900095145.1 Mus pahari | reverse complement strand
GCCTGGACCCTACCTACAGCTGTACTGCCTGGTGCCTAATCACAGCTGTACTGCCTGGTCCCTACCTACAGCTGTCCTGCCTGGTCCCTACCCACAGCTGTATTGCCTGGTCCCTACCTACAGCTGTACTGCCTGGTCCCTATCCACAGGTGTGCTGCCTGGACCCTACCTACAGCTGTACTGCCTGGTGCCTAATCACAGTTGTCCTGCCTGGTCCCTACCTATAGCTGTACTGCCTGGTCCCTATCCAGAGTTGTACTGCCTGGTCCCTACCCACAGCTGTACTGCCTGGTCCCTACCCACGGCTGTACTGCCTGGTCCCTACCTACAGCTGTACTGCCTGGTCCCTATCTATAGCTGTACTGCCTGTTCCCTACCTACAGCTGTACTGCCTGTTCCCTCCCTACCCACAGCTGTACTGCCTGGTCCCTACTCATAGCTGTATTGTTTGGTCCCCACCTACAGCTGTACTGCCTGGTTCCTATCCACAGCTGTACTGCCTGGTCACTACTCATAGCTGTATTGCTTGGTCCCCACCTACAGCTGTACTATCTGATTCTCCCCTGCATTTTTATGCCTGATTCCCATTATAGATGTACTGTGGGTTCCCAACTGTGGCTGTACTGCCTGGACCACACCCATATCTTGCTGCATGATCCATACTTGCATTGTTACTGCCTAAACCATACCTGTATCAGTACTGCCAGGTCCCCAGAGTTCCACTGATGGTATCCTTTCTTTTGAGAAATTTACTTTCTTTCAGCTTCCTTCCTATGCAATGCTGGTCTTGATCTCTGAGCCCCAGGCCATCCACTCTTACTTTAGCTCTCTCTAGTAGGTGCATCAGCCTTTCCCGATGAACCTTCTCCATTCCCTCTTTACTCACT
>NW_018391911.1:5920-8494 GCF_900095145.1 Mus pahari | reverse complement strand
GAAATAATAAAATGTTTCCCATCAAAGAAAAATTCTGGATCTGTCAGCTGTGCTACTGAAACCTAACCAATATTTGAACAGGAGTTACTTTAATTCTTTACAAATTATGTCAAAAGTTAAAGGAGAGAACTTTTCCAAATTTGAATGTGTAGGCAATCATTAAATAGACACCAGAACTAGATAAGGCTCACAATAACAACAAACTAATACTGGGTAAAATAAAAGACACAATAAACAAAAAGACTATTTATATTCATACAATGGAAAATTAATATTGTTAAAATATCAATGGTATTGAAAATGACCTGTGGATTTAATGCACTCATAACATACCAATAACTTTCCCTTTTACTCTTGGTTATTTACTTATTTACATTTCGAACGTTGTCCCCCTTCACAGATTCCCCTCCAAAATCCCCCTATGCCATCTCCCCTCCTCCCCCTGCCTGTAGGGGGTGCTCCATGACCCACCTGCCTACGCACTCCTATCTTACCCTTCAAGCATCCCCCTCTATCATACTCCTAGTATCACCTTACACTGGGGCATCGAGCCTCGACAAGACCCAAAGGATCTCCTCCCACTGATCTCTGCTACATAGGCAACTGGAGCCATGGACCCCTCCACTTATGCTCTTTGGTTGGTGGTTTAATTCCTGGGAGGTCTGGGTCAGTTACTTGATGTTGTTCTTCCTACTCAATGGAAAGTCCCAGATTCCATGGAAGCAAGAGGGTTCCAGGACCCATCGGGGTGACATTAGACAAAATACGAAAAGGGGGGGGGGAGCCTGTAGTGACCATATACATTGNATAGGCATGATACCATCTCAAAAATTTTAACCCAGAATTGTTCCTATCTAAAGGAAATGCAGAGACAAAGAGTGGAACAGAGACTGAAGGAAAGGCCATTCAGGAACTACCCCATCTATGGATCCATCCCACCTGCAAACACTAAACCCAGATTCTAAGTCTAATGCAAAGAAGCACTTACTGATAGGAGCCTGGTAGAGCTTTCCCCAGAGAGGGACTGCCAGAGCCTGATCAATACAGATGAGGATGCCTGCAGCCAACCACTAACTTGAGTATGGGGACCCCAATGGAATAGTTGGTGGAAGGACTGAAGTATACTTTTATTTTTCACAAACCCTTTGATAATTTAAATGCTACAATCATCTAAAATATCTGTTATGTTAACCATTGTCTTATGGCTTGCCTTTATTTTTGAGTATACATTCTGACCAAAATGGCCNTTCCCTACTCTCTGACTATCAAACTGTCACTATTTCTTCAGTGATACATTACAATTTATCCATCAGTTAAGTGCTTTTTGACTCATCAGCAATTACCAATAAGAAATGAATTTCTATACTGTCTACCCAGAGTACCACTCTGTAAATCAATGGTGTTTGAATTTCTTATATTCCTCAAAATTTTTTCTGCATTAGACATCAGGGAAATGGTTGGTTACAGCTCCTAACTGTCAAGATAAGGACCGATTGTTGGCATCACAGTCATACTTAGATATGATCNAACCTCTAAACTATTTCCTGCATTGTTTAAGAAATTTAGGTATCCCCAGGCATGGGTGGAAAGGGAAATGTACACTTTACANTCAGAAGGTAAAGAACCATATTAAGTTCATTTTCCTCTTTTAAAACTGATTTCTGACAATATCATAGAAACTGAGATTATTGGTTTACAGATACATCCGTACATAAAGCCAGCATTAAAAAGAATTATAAATAGCTATTCCTGTGGTTATTTTCAGGAAATTCCTGTAACTTAGTCAAGTTTCCACATCANACCTAGGCTAAGGCTATAACTATTACATNATGTATATTTGATGAATAGGATTTTTTTTAACTGACCATATTCATTTCTTTAAATACACATAGGTTCATGCATCTCTTTACTTTCATCAGAAAAGTTCGTTCTGTACTATATAGTGATTTATTCAGAAACCCCTAAGTGGTCGTCATAGACCGTAAAACACTGAGGAGTTTTTTGCGCTGAATGGAATAATCATAGAAGAGTGACTTTAAAAATTGCCTGAGTCAGAGGTAGTAGACATATGTGGTCAGAAAATACTTGGCCTACTATTTGCTGAATTCTTTGCCAGATATGACAGCTCCATTGCACACATTAATCNATNACAGCCATGATTATATACATAAGGGATGCATGTAATAAATCATAAAAAAGTCATCATTACTGAAAGAGGAGCTNAGGAAGTTTTATNTCTCGATGTTAGTGTCAGTGATGAAATCAGGAGAAATGATTCTGAACATTCTACATGGATGAAATTCTAAGATGCTTCCTGTGGTAAGTTAGATGATCTTAATGATGTTGCACATACACAGTGTAGTTAGTGGATTCTATACTATTAAATTATAGCACATGAATTTGAAGAGAAAAAGTAAGGAAGCAGAGAGTGGAAAAGAAAGGGAGGAATGTAGTATGGATTTGAAGAAAACAATGAATTGTGTGAAGAAGATACTCAAAAAAATTATATGATTTTAATGGCCAGTTGTTTCATTTTTGCTATGAAATTGTAGTACCAGTCTCCCTGCATGTACA
>NW_018391911.1:2573-3765 GCF_900095145.1 Mus pahari | reverse complement strand
TTTAGCTGGATCTTCAATTTAATATAAACTTTTATAAAAAATATTCTTGCATTTATTTTTTTCATATATGTGTTGCTCTATGGAGACATGCATATAGGCACACATACATGACATACCTGTGAAGGTCAGATGATATCGTTCCAGAGTGGGTTTCTCCTACAAAAAAAAAAGTGGGTCATCGGGATTTCATGCAGTTTGCCTGGCTCAGAAGTAAGAACCTTTATGTGGTGAGGCATCTCCTCAACCACACACTATTGTCAGTTGAATGAACTTTGCTCTCTATGCAAATCCCACACTGCTGNCATTGAAAAAGCCACTTCTGTTGTGGCTCAGATGCCTTACCTTACTGCAGGATGACTTAGAAAATATGATCCCGCTTTTATGTACATTATTCCCCACTTTATTCTTCATCTATTTTTAAACTCCTTCTATTGTGTCATTGAGTTCCTTTCATTCTTTTCCAAATTTCCTGTGGCTGTGAAGGATTTTTCTAGAGAAATAGCATATCTTCTTACTACTAGCCCTTGGAAAATCATTTGGGGTTGTCAGTTGTCTAAAAAGATTCATTTTGAAAGCTTTCCTTTTCCAGCAGTGACTAAAATGGAGTGTTATTTTAGAAGATGTCTAAAATTTCTTTACCTATAAAATGTTTATTCTTGAGAATTTAATGCAAGTTTTATTTTATGATGTAATATGCCCTCTTAGATCATTCCTCGTGTTCTACCTACAAAACTTGCTGTTCTGTCTCCCTTTAAACCAGAGTAAAATAAATAAATAATAAATAAATAAATAAATAAATAAATAAATAATAACAAATAGATCAATCAATCAATCAATCAAACAAACAGAATCCTGTTTGCTTTGGGTAACTACAGAAATTGGTACCTACCCTAAAATTTAGCTTATATATTATCACTTCACTGAAGAAAACTGGTTTTTTTCTGCCTCAGGAAGCTACCTATTGCAATAAGCTTTGTGACAATGGTGAGATGTTGTGTCCACTTTCCTCTTCTGTGTTTGTGATTTTGTATGGCTTAATCTCATTCAGGGGTTGTATATAATGTCAAAGTCCATGTCCTTTCATTTGTGTATCTACCTTGTTGGGATGGGAACTAGTTTTTTGTCATAAACCTCTTCCCTTTTTTTATTTTTTGCCATCTTTCTGCTTCATGTTCTATGTACATCCCTGAAA
>NW_018391911.1:0-1548 GCF_900095145.1 Mus pahari | reverse complement strand
ATATCATATATAATATATGACAATTACATCAAGCCATACTAAATATTATTTGATGCAAAAAAACCAAATTGTTTCTTCTGAAAGGAAATAACACAATTGCCACAGATGGACTTCACTTGGGTACCTGATCTGCATGGAACTGGGTCTCTTGTTTGCAGGTAAGTGAGGATTTGGTGGTGAATGTGTGACAGACAGTTCGACACGAGAGACGGTCTAAAACTGAATGTATTGATCAAAATGAGCATCACATTATTAATACAGAACAAACAAGAATAGTGGGACAGGATACATCCATTATTACAATGGCACAAGACAAAGGATTGAATACAACAAAAGACCAGGGGGTGGGACCAGGCAGCTTGAGGAGGAAGCCAGGTGCAAGGCTAGTTACTATTGTTACTTCTATATTGTTACAATTACTTTTTTAATTTCTCTAAAGAATATTGGTAAAATTTTAATGTTTTGCATGTATTATATAAGTGGATTTTGTATTTTTACAATATTAATACAACTGAACAATAAAAATGAGAGATGTTTTATTTTTATAGATTTCCAACTTTTATCAAAGTATTTTTAGTATATATTTTTATATTTTTAATAAAATTATAAAATTTATAATTTACAATTATTGATATAAACTTTAATATAAATAATTATAATTATAAAAATATAAAATATTTTAAAATAAAAAAATTTAAAAAGTATAAAATAATATACAAAAGTATTATATTACTATATTCTTTATATTTTATTATTGCAAAAATGTTTCATTGGCTTGGTTAGACTTATTCCATAATACTTTTTCTTCTATTCTGAGACTACCATGAAAGNTAAAATTTCCTTTATCTCTTTCTTGGTATATTTGTCATGTAGAGTTACCATATAAAAAAGCTAGAGATTTTTCTGTCTTAATTTTGCATTCTGCTGTAAGGTACTGTAAGGTCGTTGCCACCCCTGCCATCTCTCTTCTGTACCCCAGCAGAGACAGCTGAGCACTCAAGAGGACTCTCCATACCACAGGTCCTTGAGATTACAGTTCCTCTGGATCATGCAGCGAGAGTAGGCCTTCAGGGAGGGCTCTGATCCCAGGACTCAGAAGGAGGATCAGGGTTCAGACTTCTGGATACCTGCCTTGCAAGAGGAGAGCTTGCCTGCACAGAGTGCTCTGACCAAGGGGACACAGGGGAGAGTTGGATTCCCAGAATTCCTGACAGGGTCTAACAGAATCACAGGAGGATCAAACTCCAGCCAGAGACAACTTGAAAATTAACACCAGAGATTTCCAGATGGCAAAAGAAAAACATAAGAATCTTACTAACAGAAACCAAGAACATGGGGCACCATCAGAACCTAGTACACCCANCACAGTGAGTCCTGGATACCCCAACACACCCGAAAAGCAAGATGTGGATTTAAAATCATATCTCAGGATGCTGATAGAAGATTTGAAGAAGGACATTAATAACTCACTCAAAGAAATGCAGGAGAACAATGCTAAACAAGTAGACGCCCTTAAAGAGAAAGCACAAAAATCCCTCAAGGAATTAC
>NW_018391910.1:0-9894 GCF_900095145.1 Mus pahari | reverse complement strand
GTGTGTTAGCAGCTACAGTGCTCCTGACTGTAAACAGAGAGGGGGTGTGTTAGCAGCTACAGTGCTCCTGACCATAAACAGAGAGGGGGTGTGTTAGCAGCTACAGTGCTCCTGACCGTAAACAGATGTACCTGGTTCCTAATGAACTCCAGCCTGCGCAGTGATGGTTCATTATGATGCCACCGGCTTCAGGAATGGTTTTCTTAAACGCTATATATAATTTATACATACACATGTGAATAAACACACACACATAGACACACTTACACACCTCACACTAAGTATTCTCAGGCAGTGAGAGCCAGAAGCAGCTTTTCTTGTCTGCTTTGGAACTCTCAGCTCGGAGCCTACAAGAGTCCCAAAGTTTCTGTGACTACATTCCATACTCCATTCTAACCTTTCTTTCTGACTCCTGTGGTATATTCTAAGGGTCAGCTTTGAGTTACTGCTGTGAGCTAAAGGCGGTCCAGTGCTAATTGCCCCGAGGAGGCAAAGGAAGAGTATTTTACTACAGGTCAAAAACCAGCGTCCATGAAGTTCAGATATCCTTCATGGAAATGATAGAAGAAGCCAAGGACAAAGTTCAGCAAGCTACGGGGAAAGGAACGGGGTGGCTTTCTTATCGAGAGTAGCATTGTGAAGGCTGGACGGTTGACTGGGAAGATCGAAGGCAGTGTCAAGGGAGGAAGCCAGGACGGGGCCGCTGAGACCCAGAGAGCAGCACGTGTCCCTCCTGACGTCCATGCACTTTCTAGGTCATGTCCTATCAGATGGTGTTGTGGAGCTCCTGAGAGATCTGGTGGGAGCAGGGCAGCCACAGGGCCTTCCCCTACTAAAACAGCCGGGCATATGGGCCTCCCAGTGCACTCGAAAAGAAGCTACATCTTTTAGGCAGACTGGGCCAGCAGAGGGGTCTAAGCCAGCTGCAGGAGGAGATGGGATAGTCTAGTCTTGTAGTGACCTCTTTGGGATGTGGGAGGGGCCGGGAAGGGGTGTGGCATTCAGGGGTTAGACCACTGCTGGGTCTGTTCCAGAGAAAGCCTTGTGGGCATGGGCGACATTAGTTGTGGGGCTGAGAGCCGGGACAGATTCTTGCCAGAGAAGTGTTCTCTGGAGACCAGCGGGAGGACAGGCGAAGCTACCTGCCCTGGGGCCTTTCCTCCTGCTAAGCCCTCCATTTGTTTATTTAGAGAACAGGGCCTTTCATCTAAGTAAATATTGAACAAATATTTAAAAACCACGGGCTTAAACAGTGTCACAGTAGTGTCCCGCCTCAACCTGGCCCTGGGCACAGCTGCTGTGCTCACTGTTTGTGTCCTGGCTAAGCAGGCTAAGCAGGCTCCCACCTGTACAGGCTGGCCACTTCTGGATGTCAGCTGCCTTGGGAGTGCCCCCACCCAGCCCCGGAGAGAAAGCCTTGCTGATGGAATGTTCCTTGGGACTTTAAAGTGAAGGAGACCGTTGGTCTGTTTTGAGTAGAATTGGGAGAGGGATGGGATAGACATATGGATCATGCTGACCATGGGGATGCTGGAGGGAGCCTCAGGGGCAGGGCAGGGGAGTAGGTTTTAGCCTCAGAGTAAAGAGGAATCACAGATAAGCATCGGTTGAGGGGCCCTCATGAGGGAGTGGAGGGAAGGAAGATCTCTGTTTAATTTGTCCTCACACAAGAAAAGTTTTGCTCTCTGAAAATGTCCACAGGGGAATGAATGCCTTTAGATGGACACCTTACAAACCCTAACTCGGCTTCCCGGTCCCCTAAAACACCTGTCCCCCATCCCCCCACAAAGTATATGTGTCACCCCTGCTGCCTGAACACATCCCCTGGGCCTCACTGGATATGTCCATGCCTGCTGGGGCAAGGTATGCGAACACCTAGAATCCAGTTTCATCCGGGGTTCACTGGGCTCTCAGCTTCCTCATCCTCAAATGTGCCCTTTGTCAAACAAAGAGGACTTTGGGGAGAGTCCCCCACCAGACTGGAAATGCCATAGAGGCAGAGGCCTCCGTCAGAGGCCGTCAGAGGCCTCCAGAGGACGTCAGAGGGCGGAGCTTGGCTCTCCATTTTCTTTCCTTTTGGCCACTTTAGCTTTGAGTAGAAACTGAAATAAGAATTATAATGATACATGTTTATGGATTTTAAGTAATTAATCCCTCAGAGTCCTCTTCTGTGTGAAAAGCTTGCTACCCACCTCATACATCAGGCAAGCAGGAGGCCATATGGCTTGGCTGGGCTGGGTGGTCGCTGGCGTCAGTAGAAGAGTAGAGACTGCGGCTTCAACAGTCTTTGGCTTCTTGGCCCCTGTCCAGATCGCTGGGCCATGCAGCCCCTGGAAAGGTGAGACACGAGAGACTGAAACGGACCAGACCATAAACTCTCAGGAATAGTTAACTGCCTCTAAGTTAGGAGGGCAGGGCTTGTGGCCCCCACCTGGGTCGCTCCTCTTTGATGGACAGGCTTGGAGAGGACAGAAGCCATCGCACCCAGAGGTCACCCATCTCCCAGTGCCAGTTGCTGCATTCTGTGAAGAAACTCTCCCCGGAAGAAAAGCCCAAGCAGCTGAACCCCAAGGCACATGGCCTCGAGATCCGACATGGGAGAAGTACTCGCTGCAACGCCCACCAGAGGTCCTGGGGCCACGAGTTACAGGGCAGGGACATGGCTTTCTTGGTGACACTGAGCAGGTTGGCCCCTACCTACTTAAGAGCATTCCTTTTATTTTTAAATTTTCCAATCTATCTGTGAGAGGTTTGTAGACATGTATATTTTAGCCTTTATGACGCTGAACACTTTTAACTCTTTGTTCAATCTTCCTCGGAGGTTGTGTTGCCTGACCAGCCTTTGAACTGGTCCAAAGAGCCAGGTGTAAAACGTGTGCTGTTCCTGAGTCAGGCTAGCTCTTTAGGAAGTGTTTACAACCTGGTCCTACGCAAGCCATCCCGATACACACATGCAAACAGTAGCAAAACAAACAAACCCAGCTTCAGATTCCATCATTTCTACCTCTGGCTCCCTCTTCTGGCCCCTCTGTGGCCATGGCTACACTGGCTTCCTCACAGGTTCTGGAAGACAGCATTCTCCATTCTCTCTCTCTCTCTCTCTCTCTCTCTCTCTCTCTCTCTCTCTCTCTCTCAAAGATTTATTTATTTTATGTATGTGAGTACACTGCCTCTGTTGCTGCCTTCAGACACACCATAAGAAAGCATCAGATCCCATTACGGATGGTTGTGAGCCACCACGTGGTTGCTGGGAATTGAACTCAGGACTGCTGGAAGAAAATGACAGCATTTTCTAGAGACTCCTATACAGTCTGCACCACCCAGGCGACTCACAGTGCCCTCAGGTGGGAAATAACCAGGTTTTCATGGGATTCTTTCGTATCTGTTTGCAGCAGTATTTTTTTGGATAAATTAGACTGGAGTGATGGGGTACAGATGAAAAGAGAAAAGAGACCAAACTTGTGTAGAGGTAGGGAAGATGGTAGAGACACAGGGAGACACTTGGAGAAGACCCTCCAAGCCCAGTGGGTGGAGACACCAAGGCTTGATAAAGGGATCCAGGCTGGACCCCCAACAAGAATTGTTTGTGGTTTTGCTTTTGTACATGAGCAGGCACAGCCAAGGTACCCCGTCAGTGCGCGACACCCCGTCAGTGCGTGACACCCCATCAGTGCGTGACACCCTGTCAGTGTGTGACACCCAGTTCTGTTTGGAAGCTCTGCATTTGCCGTCTCGCTGAGGGCTCCACCGGAGTCCCCACTAAACATTCACCAAATCTCAATCCCTTACCGCCATGTATTATTGTGCAGCTTGCATATGTGGGTACCCCGGTCCCCCGATTCAGTTCTAGATTTCTTAGTAATCTAGAACATAATTTCCACAATCAATATTAATGAGAATGATTGATTTGAAAACTCCCTGTGCAGGCTACTAACTAATTTTAGCTTCTTTTCCATATCTCGATCTCCTCTCCTTGTGCCTGTTTCCTCTTATCTGGGAGCATCCGCCCTGGTGCTGAGTGCATCTGGAAGCCATGTGTTTCTCTCCTTTGCTCTTACATATGGTAATTTTTTTTTTTTTTTTTTTTACTTCAGGAAGCTGGGTAGATTCAGAAGTAGGAGCCACACTGAGACCTGAGATGACCATCCTCAGTGTTATCAGCAGGGTGGAATGGCACCATCTGTGTGGAAAGAGATTGCCCTCAAAGCTCACCCTCATCTTAAAATCGGATGGTGTGTTTGGGCTGATAGCCTCATACTGAAGTAATTTCTCCCAACCCAAAGGTCTAGAATAGGTTCAGTTGTAATCTACTTGACATCTACTTGCTATAGTTTGACTGCTCAGAGAAACCTGGCAAGGATTACGAAGAGTGTGCCGGGCATATGGCTATGTCCCAACGCAACAGTCTGTGAACACTATTAGTAACCGTTGAAACTGTTCTCCGGGAAGTACTGGCTGTTAATGACCCTGCCCAGATGCTCCCGTGGGAGGTGTATGGGGAGATAACGTGTAGCTTTGAAAGTAGCCAACCGCTGGGCTGAAGGCTCGATCAGGAGATGGAGATCGTGTGCCCTGCCAGACCCAGGACCATTGTGGAAGAAAAGATGGGGAGGAAGCGCTTTGCTTGGCGAGAGTTGATTTGCGCCTCTGCTGACGCTCAGCACAGAGAGGTAGCTGAGGATACCCAGACCCTTTAGTTGGCCTCAGGCAGGGCTCCAGCAGAGGCAAAGAGGCAGCTTTCTGTGGTCAGGGAGAGGTCATCTCTCCTTCTGTCACTGCTAGGTGATTGCCCGAGAGCGCATGGAGACATAAAGATAGCTCTGCCCTTCATAACTGGGAGAGTATGGCCATTTTTGACAAACTAATTAAAATACGTGACAATGGAGTATACATTCAGCCCTGATGGGGGTCACATCCAGTCCTTAAAATGAATGAGGCAAATGCCATGGCTATTAAGAGTGATGGCTGCTCTTAAAGAAGACCCAGGCTCAGCCCCCAGCACCCTTGCCGGCAGCTCACAGCCTCCTCTAACCCCCGGCTCTGGGAATCTGATGTCCTCCCTGGCCTCTGAGGGCACTAGCACATATGGGAGACCTCCCCCAGTCTTAAATAAAAGTAAAAACTAAATAAAGGGAACACAGAGGCCTGGAGGTAGCTCTGCAGTTAAGAGCTCTCACTGGATGCTCTTCCAGAGGACTCGGGCTCAACTCCCAGAGTTCAATGGCAGCTCACAGATGTTCATAGCTCCAGTTCCAGGGGATCCAACGTGCTCTTCTGGCCTCTGTGGCACCAGGCACACAGGTGCACAGACATATACACAGGCAAAATACCCATACACATAAAATAAAATCTAATTTAAAAATAAATACAATGAAGTAGATTTATACTGCTAAAGTTAGGAGAGGGAAGGCAAGTAGCAGGACAAGATGCCATGTGTGAAAAATTAAAGCACATTAAAGGACATGCATGTGTATGACCTCACGTATCTCTATGCAAAGTCATGAAGGGCAGATCCAGAGATCCTTCTGGGAAGCGACATGAATCACCCTCCTCCCAATGGGAAGACAATCACCCTCCTCCCTATGAGAAGAGTTCAGTCACCATCTTTCCAATGACACCTCTTTCTTAAGAGAAGACAGCCACACTCTTTCCAATGAAAGACAGTCACCTTTGTTCCTATGCTGAGAACCATCACCCTCCTTCCAATGAGAAGACAGTCACCCTTTCTCCTATGAGAAGACAGCCACCATCGCTCCAATGAGAAGACAGCCACCATCGCTCCAATGAGAAGACAGTCACCATCGTTCCAATGAGAAGACAGTCACCCTCCCTCCAATGGGAAGACAGCCGCCATTGTTCCAATGAGAAGACAGTCACCTCTGTTCCTATGCTGAGAACCATCACCCTCCTTCCAATGGGAAGAAGACAGCCATCCCTAAGAAGATGGGCCCGGGCGGTGTAAGAAGGGTAGCTGAGAAAGCCAGGGAAGCCCGCCAGGAAGCAGTACTCCTCTGCCTCAGTTCTAGGTTCTTCCCTCGACTCCTCTCAGTGGTGGACTGTGACCAATGACAAACCCTTTCCTGCTCCCCCAGGTAGCTTTTGCGAGTGTTTGATCACAGCAATGGAAAGTAAACCAGGACAATGGCGACATTGTTAAGCCGAGTAAGCAAGACCTCCACGCAGCCGCGTGCCCGAGGCATCTAGAGCAGATACGCATAGTTACTGGAAATGGCTCAGCGAATGTCACAACGGGACCATTATTACGCACAATCATACATGCTAGTAAGAATAACTACTCAAAATTTCCAAGCACAGCTATTGCATGTCTTTAATCCCAGCACTTGGGAGGTGGAGGTGGGAAGGTCACATGGTTCGGGGCTTAACTTCTGCTTAGTACGATAAAATTTTGACAGCGGATAATGGTAATGGTTATATAACAACATAGATGTCTATTTAATGACACAGAGTTATACACTTTAAATTTGTATACCATGTACATGCCAGAAGAGGGCATTAGATCCACCACAACTGTGGGTGGTGTGTCAGCCAGTGCATGTTGGGAGCTGAACTCTGGTCCTCTGCAAGAGCAGCATAGGAACCTTTGCTCTAGTCATATTCTCTTGGCTTGTTTTATGTTTTATGTTTGTTTGTTTTCAAAGAGGAAATCTTGGGCTGGAGAGATGGCTCAGTGGTTAAGAGCATCGACTGCTCTTCCAGAGGTCCTGAGTTCAATTCCCAGCAACATGGTGGCTCACAACCATCTGTAATGGGATCTGATGTCCTTTTCTGGTGTGTCTGAAGACAGCCACAGTGTACTCATATGTATAAACAAAGAGGAAATCTCTCTCAGTAACCCAGGCTGGCCACAAACTCATGGCAATCCTCCTGCCTCAGGTGGAATCTTCAGTGCTGGAATTACAGCATGAACTACCACATTCAGCTGCTTGTTTTGTTTATCTGTGTAGCCCTGGCTGTCTTGAAACTCACTCTGTGGATCAGACTGGCCTTGATTTCAGAGATCTGCCTGTCTCTGCCTGTACTGGGATTAGAGGCCACCTGGCCACACTCAGCATCTTAACTGTTAACACCGTGTGAGGCTCCTTTCCCATTCTACTCCCCGTTCTTGCCCAGAGAGTGCTCAGACCTCTTCCAGCCTTTCTGCAAGCAAGTTTCCATTTAGTGGCGAATACACCCATGTTCAGGAAGCATGTGTGTCTTGCACGGATCTTTTAAAGGTTCAAACTCACTTTTATCCATTCATATAAAATCCTTCGAGCCTAGCTTGGGCGTGCCAGAAGAGCCAGCTGTGTGGAAACAGCTCGTGACCTGTCAAATCACCGTTTTATACAGTAAACGTTACTAACTGAAACTTTTGGTGGTTCACGTCTGACTCATATTTGTGGACAGGAATATAAGCTACTGCTAGATACTGTCTGTGGTCTCGCTTTAGTACAGAAGCTGCCCTCTCCTCCCATGTCAAACATCTGGATCCTTTTAACCAAAGAGCACCTTGTCTGGTTATCTGGAACTTTCCCTTGGCTTCACATTCATCCAAATACACAAATATTGTAAATTTGAACTTGTAAAACAAAACGTTACCAATAAAACGCTACATCTGTTGCAAACATTAGAATCTCTACCAGATTTGAGTTACAGAACATTTCTACTGGTCAAACAAGCATCTGAACAGGCTCTGTGTGCGTTTAATCCCTGGTTGACTCAGTTCACCAAAGACTTGAACCCACTGCTGACTTTTTAGCTGGACACACATGAAACTCCTGGGGGAGGGGCACAGGGGAATTTATTCAGATTGACCATGCCCTGAGAATGGCTTTTAATTTTTTTTTTTTTTTTTTGAGACAAGGTCTCATTATTTAGTCCAGGCTAGCCTAGAACTTATGATCCTTTCTCAACCTTCTGGGTGCTGGGATTACAGACATGCAATGCCATGCCTGGAGGGTTTTTTTTTTTTTTAACGTGTTTTAGTTATGCATAATAATGGGTTTCGTGATGATATTTTTCATGCTTCTATATACATATCATTTTGATCATTTGATCATTTTCTCCCTATAGCCCTCTATTGTCCCATGCCTACTGCTGCCAATCCTGTCCCCCCCCCCAACTTGCCCCCTTCTGCTTTCATGTCTTTTCTGACAGTATGTGACCCGACAAATTTAATTAGGGTTGCTTGCTTGACATGAGTGGAAGGTTATTCACAGGAGCATGGACACCACTAAAGATGGGTCCCTTTCCCCAAGCAATGATTAACTGCCACTGACCCCTAAGGGAGGGGTGGTGTTTTATGAGACCCCCTCCCATTCCATTGAGGGATCCTCAGCTGCTGAAAGCCCAAAGAGCAGGGGCTGTGGAGACCACACCCCAAGCCCTGCACCCTTCCTCCAGATCTTCAGGTTTTCTACCTGTAAGATCTTTTATTTTCCTGGAGCCTCAGGTAGGCGATACAGACATCCCAGACAGGACTGGACAGTTAACACTCACTCTCAGCACTCTGAGAGTGTCTGCAGTAACCACCGCCCACTGGAAAAAGATTCTCTGGCAGAACTGTGAGCAGCACTAATCTTTAGGCAGAAACATAAAATGCAGAGGCCGTTTGGCAGGCACGTGTCCGTTTAACAAAATGCATCAGCAGCTTCCCCAGTGGGACCTATGGCCTCCTCAGACACAGCCTTTTTTACCAGGTTTACAGTATCAGGTGTTCCGTTCTCCAATAGAGCCTGCCTCAAATCTAGTCAGAAAGCAGTGGGTTCTGCCCACAACAGCCACCCACTGTCACCCCAGTGAGAGCGTCTTGCCTGACAGGTCGGTAGTTCAGCACCCAGGGGCACAGGGGTAGTTCTAGCAGCCCTGTATAGTGCTTCCTGGCTCTCTGAGAGCCAGCTAAGACAGAGGAAGCCAGTTTTTACATGTCAAATAGAGAGAAAAGCCCCAGAGAGATGTGGCAGTAATCTTGATTTTGAACTCGATGGGACTGAAAGACACTGTGCTGTACAGTCCAGAGAATGACCTAAAATGTGCATTTTTGGTCTTTGATGAACAAATTGATTACGCATGTAGCAAGCAAAAGTGCAGCAGAAAATGACAAGAAGCGGGTAGACAGCCAGGCTCATGGAATCAGGTACTACGCCACTCCCAGCGGGGCTGCTGGAGAAGCCTGACAGAAAACAGAGACAAAGAGGTAAACAGACATAACAGAACCAGGCACTCTCACACAGGAGCTGAGGTGGAGCTAAGTCAGGGGCTGGAGCCGCAGGCCGCAGTACTCTCCGCTCTCTCCATGGATGGGATTCTCTTTCCCACCACAGGCGTTTTTTGTACCGTGGGATAGTTGGGGATAGTTTACTGTCTGCTCTCAAAGATGTATTTCTTCTTTTCAGCAGAGAGAACAAAGATTTATTACTGACAAGTGAGAAAAGGGGACCCTGTGGTTTTTGTTTCTTTGCTTGTCTCTGGTTTCATTTTAGTCTTTTGAAACAGGTTCCCTCTGTATAGCCATGGCTGTCCTATGTAGCTCAGATTGTCCTCGGTCTCACAGAAAGCCACCTACCTTTGCCTCTGAGTGCTGGGATGAAAGGGGTGAGCCATCATGCCAGGTTGTGACTGTGCAGGGCAGACGGCCTAGTGCCAGCGGAAGATATATATATATATATATATATATATATATATATATATATATATATATATATAGCAAAGATTGTAAAATTTGGCTGTGGCCACAAGCATTTCTAAGATCGGAGGCTGCTTGGAAGAGACCAGCTCTGTTTCTTTAACCAGTGGGCCTTTCCTCATGGTGGTCAGGATCAGTGGGCCATTCCTCATGGTGGTCAGGATCAGTGGGCCATTCCTCATGGTGGTCAGGATCAGTGGGCCATTCCT
>NW_018391909.1:0-11053 GCF_900095145.1 Mus pahari | reverse complement strand
TTGGGTATATTTTATAAATACAAAACCCTACAGTCACTGTTTTCTGAGATCATTGATTATTTGATGAATTTTATCTCTATGACATATTGAGACTCTGACTTCTACTGGGACAAGATCTGTAATAGCTACGTGAGAATTCACTAACTCAAACTCATTGACATACTAACAACACTAAATTGAACAGGCATGTGTGTGTATGTATATATATTTATATGTATGTGTTCATGTAAAAGTAGTAATTACATTATTGAATTTGAGGTTTTCTTGTTATAACTCACAAGAAGAAGGTGGAGAATAAGGGGAAATATAATGTTTATGTTTGAAAAGCAGAAAATATTAAATAAATAAGCCCTATGATGTTTTCTTTTCTAGCAATAATTAAACATAAGTTCTGATTATTGTTTATGAGATATACTAATATTAGCACTGAGGGGGGGGACCTCTCTAAATACTTTGTACTTAAAGGTCCTTCACCTAGATTCTTTCTTCATTTGGAATGCTGAGGACTTTCCTCTTTGCCTCATTTCCATTCTTATGAGACTCAGGGATGAAATGGACTCAGGGATGAAATCAGTATGGACAGAGTACTGAAGGATGAAATCAGCATTTAGAAACAAAAAAGCAATAGAACAGAGGAATCCTGTAGCAAGAGTTGTAGCCCTGATGGTTTGTGTTAAGCAATAGTACCCCATTCTTAAGTTGTAAACCCCAACATGGTTACAGTATGAACTGTGATTGTAATTGTATTTAATTTTCATGTCATTTCAGAAAATGTTGATATGCTCCCTTGATTTTCCAGAATTCTTCTTTACAACAATGTATTTGTGTAGAACTGTGATTTGATAAGTTGCCTAAAAGCCTAAGAAGTTGGATTAGCTATAAATAGACTATTTTGCTCTACCAGAGAACCTAATTTCAAATCACAGCACCCATGACAGCTATCTCACAAGTGCATGTAAATGTAACTAAAGGGATATTATATGTTCATATGTGAACCCGTACATGTTTTAACCACTCCACATACATAAGCAACTAATGTAATAAAATTATTTTATAGATTTTTCGATGGAATTTTGTTGTAAATATTAATTCTTATTTGATTTTTGATATCTAAAACAATTTCAGTATAATTTTAAATTTATTCTCAGCATAGTGAATGTTGGATTGTATAACTTCAAAGACATCTTCTGAGTAGGTTACTTGGTTCTACTACATGCCCTATGGGAATAAACTCAGACTGTAAGTCTAAGCAACAAATGACATAATTGTTGAATCATCTCCCAGGCATTTCTCCTAAGAATTTTAATTCATTTTGTAGAATGAAAGGCAAAATAATTGAAAAGTTAACCATAAGCGTTTTGCATTTTGCCAACCCCAAATAATTATCCTAAAAATGAGTGTGGTATGTAGTATACTAAATATGAGTCTTGTATATTCCACATCATGGGTCAACTCTTATTCCCTTTTTCCTAGGTTCATATTACATCTGGCTTTGAACACGGCCCTCTGAATATTGCATACTTAGCATTTTCTCATCAATTTGCACATACTTTTATGTTCTATACCAATCTTACGGAGAATATGAATTTTGTACCTAGCAATCTTATGATCTAGTCCAGTATATTAGATATTATATTAAATTCTTCATTGGTTCCTATATGTACATAAAGTACATAATCATATTTAGGACAGATATATACATGAAATATGACTAAATTAGTATCTTCAAAAATTGCGATTACAATCTAATGTACATGTAGTTTGGGAATAGATTGATTATTTTGACAATCTTGTCCAGAATACTTTCAAAATGCAGTTATATTTTCCAAACTATTTCTTTGTGAAATGTAATCTACCAGGAATTTGCAATTAGTCAACATGGGGTTTAAGGCACAAGTTATGTTTCTTTGTTTTTGCAAGACTTTGTTAAAGCTTTTTATATCTATAACTAGTAAATTAGAAAATGATATATTTGATATTTGCAGTTGTCTTTTAATTGACTTCTTAATCCCAGTGTGGTANAAGAGGAATACATATCTGCAGGATTTATCAGAGCAACAGATACTCACTTGTCTCATTAGAAATTTCATTTTCAGGGCAAGGGCTGCAAACAAAACAGCAGGCTGCCATTCCCTCCTTCCAGAATCTTCTGAATCCAGGACTACAATCTGCACTGCACACAGAGGACGGCATCTGAGAAAAAATTAGACACATGCTGATAATGAGTTTTATACATCTCTTTTATGTTTTATACTAGCACATTAATATTTCAATACCCTCATTTTATGCACACCAACTGATTGACATTTCATTCTGTCACTTGTTTAATGACCAGCTATGAATATTGGAAATGCATTGCAGAAATGCTGAATAGTTATTGAGTGTCTAGTAATTCAGGAAAAATCTGATAGTGAGCTGTTTGCAAAACCACAGAGATTACAATCTGATTTTCGTTTTAGTTAATTATTTTCAATTTGGCTCTAAGTCCTGGGAACTGACAGAGGAAACTTTCATGGAGATATTTTCTCCACCAACACAGGCCTTTCCTCAGATCTTTGAAACATTTTCTTAATTGGTAATTGATATAGGATCGCCTATCTCACTCTGGGCAGTTAAGCCGGTGTGTAGTGTTCTTTAAGATCTATGCTTTAGTTCCAGTTTCCAGATATCCACACTTGGCTTTCTAGGAATATAAGCCATGTGGCAAATCACCCCTTCCACCTCACTTTGCTTATGATCAAAGTTTGTTTAAAGCAACAAAGAAGACATTTAATATTTTATGAAATTTGAAACAGGAAAAATATGTCATTAAGTTGCATATAACAAATATGACCTTGAATAAATTACCATTGTAAACATGAGAAACTGTACATAAAAAACGGTGGAGTACACAGACAGTGGTTTAATATGGTTGAAGATGATAAATTGAATATGGACTTTTTGTGAAGTCAAAATGCTCTACAGTGGCTGGAAATACTGGAAAAAATGCTGGATAAAAATTAGATTGTTTGAAGTTAATTGAAGATTTGAAGAATAATTCCTATGTATTTGATATTGTTGAAACAGAGTGTTACCAGGAAGTACTGGTAGATTAATACTATCAATAAAGATCAGAGTACATTTTCTTCTGTTTATTCCCCATCATTTTCTTTAAATTTATGTTAACCCTTTGTAATATTTTATAGACTATTTTGAGCTAGAGTAAGGAAAATGTGTATACTTTTACACTTTATGATAATTTATTTTTAGGTAGTGTTTCCATATAACACATGACTCTTTTGGACTCACAATACATGGCAGACTGTAAAAAAGAGACAGAGATTTTCAGATCTCTGCCTCTAAAGTGCTTGGATACAAACAAGAACCACAAAAACTATCTGACTTTCATGGGTAATAATTTTCTCTGCATGTATTATTGTACTGTCAATAGGTTTGTGAAAGAAAATGGTATAAAATCAATCTGTGTTCCTTCTGTTCAATCACTTATTTTGTTTCTTTATCTCTGAATGAATGTTGGACTTGGTTAAGAGCCATTTCTGAAAGTTTTTGGAAAATCATGTAATTCTCTATTGTGTGGTGTATTACACTTAATAGATATGCATATATCGAACTGTGCTTGAATCGCTGGTATAAATTCTCCATGGGAGGAATATAACAGGGAGAGGGGAAAAATAAGGGAATAATCAGCGATGGAGAAGATGGATGAGATATACAGAGGACCAGGAATTTGAACAGAGGTGTTTAGCAATTGGGGTTGGGGAACTGTGGGTAGCAATCAGAAAGTCCCAGATGCCAGGAAAGTAAGAGCCTCCCAGGACTCCACAGGAATGACATTAGCTGAAACACCCTAGAATGGGGAGGGAGAACCTATGGAGACCATATCCAGAGATTAGCCTTGGTGTTCCCAGTTGAGGGATTGGGCCACCCAGCTATCTCCCGAATTTCAACCAAGAATTGCTCCTGTCTAAAGGAAATACAGGGACAATGAGTGCAGCAGAGACTGAAGGAAAGGTCACACAGAAACAACCCCACCTGGAGATACATCCCACATGCAGACACCAAACTCAGCCATGGTTGTGGTTAGCAAGAAGTTCTTGATGACAGGAGCCTGATACAGCTGCCTCTGAGAGTTTCTTCCTGTTTGGGACCAATACAGATGTGGATGATTGCAGTCAACCATCAGACTGAGCACAAGGTACCCAATGGAGGTGTTAGCGAAAGGTCTGAAAGAGTGGGAGGAGCCTAATCTGGCATCAGTGAGAGGAGAGGCCCTGTGAAGGCTTGATGCTCCAGTGTAGGAGAATGTTTGCATGGTGAAGCTGGAGTGGGAAGGTGGTTCAGGGAATACTGTCATAGAAGCAGGGTAAGGGGGATGGTATAGTGGCTTGGCAGAGGGAAAACAGGGAAAGGGTATAATACTTGAAATGTAAATAAATAAAATGTACAAATTAAGAAATTAAAAATAGGTCACAAATACAAAAATCACAATAAAAGTGGGAGTTTATCTCATGGTAAGCTGCTAAACTATCACAGTAGGTACAGTCTTCTCCCATACAAAATCAATAAACAACAGTATTATAAGGTTAGGTTTAGTTGTAAGGCTGCATGTGTATTACTTTTATTAAGGTAAAGGCATTATTTTTTTTTGTGCCAAATGATAATTAGTTTTTCTTTTTTTATAGACATGTTACCTTATATTTTATATTCAGGCTACTGCCATGCTTATTCAAAATTGTTAACCTAATTTTACATCATGAATAATCCTATAAAATACTAATTTTTACAACTATCTTATTTAAACATAAATCTTAATGAGTTCATTCACTCACAATTAACGTAGAGATTTATAACAAAACTCTGGATTACCTTTTCTTAGAGTACAAGTCTAATAAAATATGACCTGGAAGACAAAAAGTTTGATAGGGAAGGAAAGTCCAAGCATAAAGTACTGCTTAACATGGCCTGATAAAAACTGTGGGGTGTTTCAGGCAGTGAAAGCTCAGATTAAGAGCTCTGAATACCTGGAAAAAAGATTGTACTTACTACATTGCCTGGAGTAGGTCATTCACTGATGTTTTAAATGTGAGAAATATGGAAAGAGGTAGGATATACCACTTTATAAAGAACATTAATAATAAATACTAGGTGTTTTTGTTTCTATCCTCCATTAAAAAGTATACCAATTGAACATTAGAAATATGATTGCAAATTTTTCTGTAAGCACTATTATATATCAGAGCCTATTCAAGATACAAAGATAAAACTAATAAATTTCTCTATATATAATCTTGCTATTTATTTACTGTTTCTTCATATAAAATATTAAAGTATATTGTGATAAATGATGCTTTATATGTTCATGCAGAGTTCATGCTTTATATGTTCATGGGCAAGTATGATGAGCATCTAACTCAGACACATGATCAAGTAGTGCTTCTTTAGATAGGTTATAAGTAGCACAAATCCTAAAAAAATAATTATTCTCTGACTGAATGCATAGAGAGTTGACAAAAAGCCAAGTAGGAAAAGAATGAGCCATCCAGGAGAATCAGCACCTGTGGAGGAGTATTAACTCTGATACGTTTGCAAGCAAAACTGAGAATTGGCCTCATCCCAGAAACCTCAAGAAATCCTGTCTACAATAGATGAAATCGTCAAGTGGAAACAATGAGTTGGTCTCTTTGGGAACAAATGTCAATGTGATTTTATTTTCACATTTATGACCCCAAGGCCTGAGAACATCCAATTTTCGTTAAGATAAATTTCCAGCTAGTGGAAGAGGATATGTCTGGGTCACAAAAATTTGCCCACTGTTTTTCCATTTGGGAATTATGTTATGGTTAATCAGTAACAAAAAAGATACCAACAGTATTTGACTACCAGAGTTTTGTGTTTGGGCTGGCATTGAAAAGGTAAGTCTATTTCAGGGTTTTTATGTAGAATTCCCATTGACATAACTTCATTGTGTCCCGGGAATTCCTTTTGCAGTTCAACATTTATAATTTATTAGTAGCTCCTTATTATACTTATTCATATGTATATGTTGAATAAATAATTTGCTTCAATAATTCCATATGTCCTAATTATAGAAGTTACAGTTTGAAGTATAGTTTCAAAAATAAATATTTGTAGTACTAAAATGGGGATAAATATCACTGAATTGTCTACCACTAACTCATGTTTCAACCACTACTATTCAACATATAAAATATGAAGTAATATTTCCTGGTACTTTCAAGTACTTCCATTTCATGTGTCTAGTTACCATAATGTGTTATAAAAATGTTGTCCTATTATGATGTCTTAGTTTTGTTTAACGTTTTGTTTTATTATTTTTCCATAGAAACCTATTCTTTTCTAATGAGAGACAGAAAGTGGATGTGATAGGAAAGGCAGTTGGGAGGGAAATAGGAGTATGAACTATGATATGTTTGTAAGTAAAACTGAGAATTGGTCATATCCCAATAGAATGAAGGGAAACTGTAATTAGGATATATTATGTAAGAATAACAAGCCATTTTCAATAAATACAAAACCCAATTAAAAAAATTCTCCCTGTTCTCACAGAATGATCTTTCTGTTGCTTGTTGTGTTCTTTTGGTAGGTGTTTTTTTTGTCAATAATCATTCCATACATATACATCAAAGGTATTGATCTTGAATTTTCTTTTTCCCACTTACTACTCATTATACCATTTTCCTCATTTTTAAAATAAAGAATAGTTTACTTCTTGTATGTGAATGTGTCTCCCTACTTTCTTCATGCAACTCAGGAATGTCTTAATAAATAAACCAGTCTTGTCACATTTGATTTCATTTATAGAATGCAAACAGAGTTGTTCAATTATAACAGAAAATTATTTGCTGCTTTTGTCTAGTTGCTGTTATTGCTATATTTGAGGTGTGTTAATAGCTATTCCTTTGTCTGTTGTCCTAGTGCTGTCTATAGGTTCCTTTGCCCTTCTGTTCCTCTTATTTAAAAGTGTGAAGTCTTCTTCAAATGTATTAAAATGTGATGTTTCTGTGAATATGACTTTCTCTAATTGTGTTCATTAGTGAACGTGTTAAGTGTCTTTTTATTATATGGGAAATATCTTTGGGTATAATGACAAGGGTTAGCAATTATGACTCTTAGTGTTTGATAGCTGTAACATCAGTCTCTCTCTTATTAACACGTGTTCCAGAGGTTTAAGGTAATGGAGGAGATTACTGTGTTATAAGAGCAATAATATGAAGAAAATTTTTCTTAAATTAAAGGAAAGCATATCAAATTGTTTGGAAGAAAAGTTTTCTATTCATTAAATATCAGAAAATGGTTCTGATATAACCAAGTTATATTCTATGCATTTTTGAATCTTCAATTTTGGTAAAAACGTCAAAAATGAAAAGAAGATAATACAGGAGTCTAGAAACTGGTTCCTGATGTGACAAAAATTTTAATTTCAACATATTAGTGTGTATCCACTTGAAAGTGTTTACTGGTGTGTATTATAAATCAGTAAGTTGCTACACTCTAACCTTTCTACTTCCTGTGGCCAACTCAATCATTTCTCCATATAAATGAAAGTGTTGTCCATGTGGAAAATATGGGCTGAACGTTCCTAACTTCACCTTAATCCCAAGGTGTTGTGAGAGATTCCAAGAGTGAAAAATGTCATAGGCTTCCTGCAGTATTACTCTCTGTTTCATGATCACTTTGTCCCCAAGAGGATTAGTGAAGTGGGTCTTTCTCAGAAAGGAGTTTACCTAAAACACAAGAATTGCACTATAATGTATATACTATTTGGTCACGTCATAATCTGTATTCTTATTTCAGAGTAAAGGCAACAATATGATAGAATAAAAGAGAGAAATCACAACAAATGTAACTGGAAAAATGAAATTATCATAATATTCCAAGTATTTCATTTATTTCAGCGAACACTATTAAAGAAATACAGACAAAAATGCAGAACCAAACATAGATATGCAACACACACACATACACACACACACACACACACACACACATTAACACAGAGACAGGCTCGCATATTTTCCAAGTCACACATATATTATAGCTCTATACTTATTTATATACAAATATATACATATTCAAACATATATAAATATTGTGGCACATAAAAGACAACGTATACACTGAACTAAAAACACAGACATGAAATTATACAAAATATATACAATGGCACACAGACAAACAGAGAGACATACAGAGAGAGAGGGAGAAAGAGCAATAGAGAGGGAGAGGTATAAATATATAAGCACCAACCCCGAATGATAATCAAACACAGAGAAGTTTAAACTCATATATAATTACATAAAGACAGGCAAATGCCAAGCAAGGCACAAAGAAATTGGCAGACACATGAACAGTAAAGCTAACACAAATAAATAAAAGCACACACAAACACTCACAAAATATATACACAGGTACACAAAGACACATACTCTGACAAAAACTCAAAGAAACATACACATATGTAAACACACTTANGTGTGTATCCACTTGAAAGTGTTTACTGGTGTGTATTATAAATCAGTAAGTTGCTACACTCTAACCTTTCTACTTCCTGTGGCCAACTCAATCATTTCTCCATATAAATGAAAGTGTTGTCCATGTGGAAAATATGGGCTGAACGTTCCTAACTTCACCTTAATCCCAAGGTGTTGTGAGAGATTCCAAGAGTGAAAAATGTCATAGGCTTCCTGCAGTATTACTCTCTGTTTCATGATCACTTTGTCCCCAAGAGGATTAGTGAAGTGGGTCTTTCTCAGAAAGGAGTTTACCTAAAACACAAGAATTGCACTATAATGTATATACTATTTGGTCACGTCATAATCTGTATTCTTATTTCAGAGTAAAGGCAACAATATGATAGAATAAAAGAGAGAAATCACAACAAATGTAACTGGAAAAATGAAATTATCATAATATTCCAAGTATTTCATTTATTTCAGCGAACACTATTAAAGAAATACAGACAAAAATGCAGAACCAAACATAGATATGCAACACACACACATACACACACACACACACACACACACACATTAACACAGAGACAGGCTCGCATATTTTCCAAGTCACACATATATTATAGCTCTATACTTATTTATATACAAATATATACATATTCAAACATATATAAATATTGTGGCACATAAAAGACAACGTATACACTGAACTAAAAACACAGACATGAAATTATACAAAATATATACAATGGCACACAGACAAACAGAGAGACATACAGAGAGAGAGGGAGAAAGAGCAATAGAGAGGGAGAGGTATAAATATATAAGCACCAACCCCGAATGATAATCAAACACAGAGAAGTTTAAACTCATATATAATTACATAAAGACAGGCAAATGCCAAGCAAGGCACAAAGAAATTGGCAGACACATGAACAGTAAAGCTAACACAAATAAATAAAAGCACACACAAACACTCACAAAATATATACACAGGTACACAAAGACACATACTCTGACAAAAACTCAAAGAAACATACACATATGTAAACACACTTANAAAAAGAAATTCATACANAGAGAAAACTGTTGCTCTCTTACACAATCATACAGAAAGATAAACATGTATGCTCAAAGGAACACAAATATAAACACAGATACACAGTAAGAGTAAAACAAATATATATATACACAGTGATAAAGATACATTGACACATATAAACACATTTATATATACAGAATTGAATACCAACCCTGTTTCATGTTTAGTTACCCTCAGAAAACGAAGTAAGTTACCCAGAGCCTACATTAGGGGCAGATTCACTGGAGAACTTTAGTGGAAACCATTCCTTATAATAATTTCAATATAATTGACAAATATAAATAAAATCTCATCTTCTCTCCATGGAGAAAATTTATGGGCAAGGACTGTTTGTATCCAATATTGGAAGGGGCGTGCTAACATCTGAGTTCTCTGTATAAAACCACAAATTTTCATTGATAATCTGTGACTTCTTTTAACAATCATATTTATAATAGTCACTAGATTTTCTTTTTCCTTAGGAAAAATGTTCAGAAATTTATCTATTTTGGAAAATATTTCCTATTTCATTAAGTGTGTGCATCTGAGGGACCCTAAACAGCTATGCAATTGAAGACACCAACCATCATCCAATAAAAAGAAACTCTACCTTCAAGCAGTGAGAACTGGCTCCTTTCCCATTGTCTATTGCCTGATTATCAACCTGTTGCAGATTCATCTCATGGAGAGCATGGGCCATGACATACACAGCATTGTATATGTTTTGACCACCATCACTAAAGATTATGTCAAACTTCTGTTCCATTAGCCATTCCAATGAGGCATTCAATGAATAATTCATCAGTATTTTACAGTTACATGCTGAGGCTTCACAGTTAAAGTACTTCCACTCTGGAATTGCTAGATACAAATCTGTTCTTTTGAGATGGCCCAATCTCTGCACAAAAATTTTAAAGCCAGAAATCTCACCATGGTGGGGTAGAAAAGTAAAAGTCCCATAGAATGTGCCATGAGGTAAGTCCTTTTTAATGGTAGGAAAATTCAATTGTGTTGTGGTGACCCATATTCTCTGTATAAGAGTAGATTCCCATATTCTGTAGTTCAATTCAATAATGCCATTTGTTTCCCCATAAATGATAATAACATTTGTGGATGACATCACAATTTGTTTGTAGTTCANTTCAGTATACTGATAGAATGAACGCCCAGAGNGTTCTAACATGNTCACAAAGGCAAAGCAAATTTCCTTCTTTTTGGTTTCTTTTTTCAACTCNGAGAGAAATTGAATGCCTTGATCATCATCTGAGATGACAAGACCAACCCAGTTCCAGTGGAAGTAAAGTATAAAGGAGACCATTGCCAATGCTAGAGTTGTGTCCTTTGGGGCCATCTGATAGACATAGGGAGATTGTTCATTATCATTGAAGNTGTAATCTAAAGGTCCATAGGTAATCTGAAGGAACTACAACACAAAGAGCAGCATGAGGTGTAGTGCACCCAATAAAACCAGTAATCATATTTACTTGCAAACAGGTGA
>NW_018391908.1:10127-25845 GCF_900095145.1 Mus pahari | reverse complement strand
GAAGGTGCCCAAATTTCTGGAGCCTGAAATAGAGTCTGTCCCAGTAGTTAGGTTGCTTTTGTCTGTCTTGAAGCTGTGTAGCTTCTGTGGTCCACACTCTTGCCAGCGCAGACTGGAGCCCAGAAGCTGTGTAACTTCTCCAGGCTGCCCTCTCCCCGGCAGAGAACCAGAGCAAAGATGGCTCACCTTCTGGCTCAGGCCTTGAGACTCCTCCCGGGCAGACACCCCTCCTCGGGCAGGAAAGGTGCTGGGTGACTGGAACCAGAAACAGGATCCTTCCCAGAAGCTGTGATGCCTCTCCAGCAGAGCACCAGAGCAAAGATGGCTCTCCTTCTGGCCTCTATCCAATTTCTTTATGGAGACCCTAATAGCTATGAGTTTTCCTCTTAGGACTGCTTTTAATGTGTTCCATAAGTTTGGGTATGTTGTGCCTTTATTTTCATTAAATTCTAAAAATCTTTAATTTCTTTATTTCTTCCTTGACCAAGTTATCATTCATTCGATAGTTGTTCAGTTTTGATGAGTATGTGCTCTTTTTGTGGTCTTTGCTGTTATTGAAGACCAGTCTTAGTCTTTGGTGGTCTGATAGAATGCATGGAATAAATTCAATCATCTTGTATCTGATGAGGCTTATGTCCAATTATATGGTAAATATTGGAGAAGGTAACATGAGCTGCTGAGAAGGATATATATATATTGAAATGTTCTTTAGATATCTGTTAAATCCATTTGGTTCATAGCTTGTGTCTTTCTTTAGTTCCTGTTTGCACATTCTGTGTATTGGTGAGAGTGGGGTTTTGAAGTTTCCCACAATAATTGTGTAAGGTTCAATGTGTGCTATGAACTTCAGTAATGTTTCTTTTACAAATGTGGGTACCCTTTTATTTGGGGTATAGATGTTCAGAATTGAGCTTTCATCTTGGCAGATTTTTTTCTTTGATGACTATGAAGTGTACTTCCTCATTTTTTGATAACTTTTGGTTGAACATCGATTCAAAACTTTTTTCCAACCCTTTACTCTGAGCTAGTGTCTGTCTTTATTACAGAGGAATGTTTCCGGTATACAGAAAAATGCTGGGTCCTGTTTATGTATCCAGCTTAATAGTCTATGTCTTTTTATTAGTGAATTGAGTCCATTAATGTTGAGAGATATTAGAGACCGTGATCTTTGTTTTTTGTTATTTTTGCTGTTAACAGTGGAATTATGGTTTGTTTGTTTGTTTGTTTTTTGTGGCTATCTTCTTTTCAGTGTGTTGAAAGAAGATTAATTTCTTGATTTTCTTCGGCATAGTTTTCCTCCTTATGTTGGAGTTTTCCATCTATTTTATCCTTTGTAGGGCTTGACTTGTGGAAAGATATTGTTTAAATTTGGTTTTGTCATGGTATATCTTGACAAATAAATAGCAATACATCTCCATCTATGATATATGATATTTTTGTTGAGTATAGTAGCCTGGCCTGGAATTTTTGTTGTCTTAGGGTCTATATGCCTTCTGTCCAAGATCTTCTAGCTTGTAGAGACTCTGTTGAGATTCTGGTGTAATTCTGTTAGGTCTGCCTTTATATGTTACATGACCTTTTCTTTTTACTGATTTTAATATTCTTTCTGTGTTCTGTGAATTTGCTGTTTAGATTATTACGTGATGGGAGGAATTTCTTTTCTGGTCCAATCTATTTGGGGTTCTTTAGGTTTCTTGTATATTTATGGGCATCTCTTTCTTTAGGCTAGGGACATTTTCTTCTATAAATTTGTTGAAGATATTTACTGGCCCTTGACTTGAGAATCTTTGCTCTCTTCTAAGCCAATTATTCTTAGGCTTGGTGCTTTCATTGTGTCTTGGATTTGCTGGATGTTTGGGTTAGGAGCTTTTTCCATTTTGTATTTTCTTTAACTGTTGTGTCAATGTTTTCTATGGTATCTTCTACACCTGAGATTCTCTCTTTTGTATCTTGTATTCTGTTTGTGATTCATTTCTGTCTCCTGATCTTTTTCCAAAGTATTCTATTTGCAGGATTGTCTCCCTTTCTGATTTATTTATTGTTTCTAGTTCCACTTTTAGATTCAGGATGGTTTTGTTCAATTCCTTTATTTGTTCGATTGTGTTTTCCTATATTTCTTTAAGGAATTGTTGTGTTTCCTCTTTAAAGGCTTCTAGATGTTTACCTGTTTTCTCCTGTATTTCATTAAGGGAGTTATTTATGTCCTACTTAAATCCTCCATCACCATCATGAGATGTGATTTTAAGTCAGAATCTTGCTTTTCGTGTATGCTGGAGTATCTAGGGCTTGCTGTGGTGGGAGAGCTGGGTTCTGATGATGCAATGTAGCCTTTGTTTCTGTTGCTTATGTTTTTGTGCTTGCTTCTCACCATCTTGTTATCTCTGGTGTTTGCTGGTCTTGCTGGCTCTGACTGGTGATTGTGAGCCTGTGAGCCTGGGTATGTCAGAACTCCTCTGATCTTAGCTGTGTCCCTATTCCTTGGAGACAAGGATCTCCAGGAAGGATTGGGGTGCTAAGTGCTCTGGCACAGGGTCAGCTCTAGGGGAAAATGGAAAACAGAAGGATTAGGTCCCAGTTGCTCCCCAGTTTTTAAGACCTGTGGAGATCAGGCAGATCTCACTTTGGCCAGGTACTAGGGTAGTAGTGGTGATCTCACATGTGAGTATATGTGTGTCTTCACTACTGGGGGACAAGCTGTCTCTGGGCAGTATTGGGGTTTGGAGAACTGTGGCACAGGGTCAGCTCCAGGGGCTGGTGCCTGAGGTGGGGAGCGTGGGTAAGGGAAAGACTGAGCAAAGTGGTCCTCTTTTCTTTTCTCCACAGGACTTCTGTACCAGGCCTTGAGAATAAGTGGTTTTTAAACTCCTTATCAGTTACAGAAAAGTAGTTTTCAGGAAGAAAGACACTTTTAAAAAAGTTTCTAATCTTTCTTTCTATGAAAAATAAAAGATGGAAAAACCCATCAAACTGTATCCTCTGACTATATGCTCTCTTAATTTCTATGTTATTTTACTCTCTTAATTTCTAAGTTACTCTGCTATTCCTCTTCTTCCTTGTAATTTTGTGCTCTCCTTCTGCTGCCTAATGTCAATATTCCTAGCTTTTATAGATCATGTGGATTTCCAAGGCATCCTTTCTTACAAACATAAATTCAAATCATAAATTGAAAAACAGGTTACAACAGATATGTTTACAAGAGTTACTATTAAGACCAGTGTCTTAGTCAGGGTTTCTATTCCTGCATAAACATCATGACCAAGAAGCACGTTGGGAAAGAAAGGGTTTATTCAGCTTCCATTCCACATAGCTGTTCACCACTTAAGGAAGTCAGGAGCGGAACTCAAGCAGGTCAGGAAGTAGGAGCTGATGCACAGGCCTTGGAGGGATGTTACTTACTGGCTTGCTTCCCCTGGCTTGCTCAGCTTGCTTTCTTATAGAACCCAAGACTACCAGCTCAGAGATGGTACCACCCACAAAGGGCCCTTCCTCCTTGACCACTAATTGAGAAAATGTCTTACAGCTGGATCTCATGAAGGCATTTCCTCAACTAAAGCTCCTTTCTCTGTGATAACTCCAGCTTGTGTCAAGTTGACACAAAACCAGCCAGTACAATCAGTAATCTAGTTAGATATTCATTATCTGTCACTAGCTCCACAGGTTCATTGAGAGTCTAATATTATAATTTTTTAAATCTAAGTTAGCATTGAATTTTTACAAAGACAACCCAGTCAATATTCTATCTTCTGTACTTGAACCTATATTAAATTGTTCTTTCCTTTTCTTAGTCTTTGGTTAATTGTTTTACAGTTCTAAGGAATGTATTCTAAGTTGTAACTGCCTGCTTTCTCACCAGAAAGGATTCACACATGAAGCAGAGGTCTAATTGTAGTATCCATATATTCAGAAAAGCCCTTAATTGTAGTCCTATTGTAAATTGTTTAATAATTATTAATATAATTTTAGGAATTCTTATAGAAACAGCACTAGGAATGAAGAGCTCTTCTATTTTTCTGTATAACATCATAACTAGGCAGTACATCTTCACTGATTTGCAGAAAAATCTGCCCAATATGATGGGCTAATGTCCAGGGAATATAATATCAATTTCATAAGTACAGAAAAGGCATATCAATAGCAGGATTTAATCTTGTTAATGTCATCCCTTGGCCTTGCCTGCAAGGGCTCATTCACTGCAGTCCACATTCCATGATGAATCCATCTCAGGAAGATCACCTGATATCCTTTATCCTCTCATAGGTGGTTACTGACATTATCCTCTTCTTGACCCCCAACAATACTACAGTACTGATGTCAGATTGTGGATCATCAAGAAATTCAAATTGCTCACTTCAAAATATGTTTACTCATGACTGATTTATGTAGGAGAATAAATTTTTCCTATTATATAAAGTGAAGTTTTAGAGAAGAAATCTTTGAGCAAGTCAAATGCAATGCTATTTATCTGTATGACTAATAATTCAATATGGAGGCATGAAAAAACATAATTTAAGGACAACATATACAAAGTTCTTGGAAAGTCTAACAGACCTTTATAAGACACAATCCTAAAACAAAACTAGGAGGGAAAGGAAATTTATATAAAATAGCAAGAGAAGATGCAAAAATAAACAAAATGTTTTTTCCACTGTTTAAAATTTTGCAAGGCTCAGTCTATGATCTAATCTACTGTTTTCATCTCTATCTATCTATCTATCTATCTATCTATCTATCTATCTATCTATCTGTCATGTAACTACCTATTATCTATCCTTGTGTGTGTATGTGTGAGTGGTTTTTTAATCCTTCAGAATATGTGACAATGTCAGAGGAAAGGCAAAGAGTACATTGAGATGGCTGTGCTGATTTTCCTATAAAAATTAAATGTTTCTCTTTCAAATCAACTATATTGGGTCCATAATGAAAGAGATTCATAAAGAAGACTAGCCTTCACTTCTACTCCAACCACTACAAGTTAAAACTAAGAACAATTCCTCAATTCCTGACTAAATATTATTAACTACACCTACCCATTCCTTACCCTGAGAAAAATCACATCCTAAATGGAAGAGGAGGAATGATTTAGTTGATATATAAAGGAGGAACGGCTTTATTGTGGAAAAATGTTATAACAATACACACCTGATATCATTTACATGTTAGGGGAAAGATGTATCCTTAAATACTCATCATCAAAAATTGTCTAGCAATACATAAAGATGAAAAATTCTGAATATAAAAACATCACTGAGGAAAATTACTTGTAATTCCTTCGGTAATGGATTAGAGCTTCAAAGCTGATGATGGCCATTAACTTAAAATCATGTGTAGCAAACTAGTAAGGTAGATATGTACTAGAAGATTTGTAGAAAGTGTGTTCAGACTTCAAGTTTTACCAGGAGTTCAAGGTTGGTCAGTGTAGTGGCTCTTCCCGACAGTCAACTTGACTATATCTGGAGTGAGCTACAATCCAGGAATGGAGGGCACACCTGTGACCCAGATGTTGAGGCTGGAAGACACAAGTTTCTGACCTTTACTTAGTATGGAGATTTTGAGGCACAGTGACAATGAAAAACTCAGGTTCAGGCCAGGTAGTATACACTGTTAATCCTAGGATATTGAGGTAAGACCTCTGACTTGTAGGTCAGCCTGGGAAAAAGCAAATCCCAGATACAGGGATGGTGGCACCCATCTTTAATTTGGGCCACACCTTCTACTAGAGGATATTAGAAGAAGAAAGACTCACTGTTCTTCAACTGCTTGCACTTCCTTGTCATCACATTTGTTAAAAACTACTTCCACAGAAGACCACCTGAAACAACTAGCCTAGTGCAACTGAGCAATTACTAGATTCTTGGACTTCCCATCCACAACTGCCCATTGTTCAGTTAGTTGGACTACAGACTTTAAGTCATCACAATAAATTCCCTCAATATAGAGACACATTCCTTAAGCTCTGTGACTTCAGAGAACCCTGACTAATACAGTCAGACAACCATTTTGTGAAAACAATTCATATATCACTAAAGCATAATTTGGTTCTTAAAAATCTAAGTGTGAAATTTTATAGTGTTAAGTTTGAAATTTTAAGACCCTGTAGTAGATAATTAACTGAAGTTGTAGAAGTGGATGTAAGTTGTATTTTTAAGTGGCATGTTTCAATGTCCCTTCAAACCTCATTTATCCTTGGTAAACCCACCCACAACACCCATGAAATTTCATTTAAGAATATCAGCCGGGTGTTGGTGGCGCACACCTTTAATCCCAGCACTCAGGAGGCAGAGGCAGAGGCAGAGGCAGAGGCAGAGGCAGAGGCAGAGGCAGGCAGATTTCTGAGTTAGTGTACATACAAATATGTATTTAAAATAGGGATATAATATAAAAATAGTTTTGAAGAATTACTGGGACTTTTCAAATGATTTTTTATCTTCCAGACAAAAACTCATGGACTGGAAAAATATAAAATAATGTTGTACATTATATCCTATATGTTTGTGCAAGCACTTTAAATATGTGTCCAGCAGTCAACTGAGTTGCACCTGTGCTATGATACACATCTCACACTTTTGTGTGTTTTAATTAAAATATCCGTGAATAATATTTTGTGGCTAAAACCTACAATAAAAATACAGTTGAATTACTGGTATTAAAGAGTGGGAAATATCGCTAAAAAATCATGCTATGTCAAAATAAGAAATAAAAATATATGTTTTAATTATTCCTTTTTGTTTCCTTGCAGCTAAAATCTTATATCATCTATTGATCTGTAACATTTAAGACATCAAGATCAAAGTAATCTTACCACTGTGATACCCCTGTATATTGCCTATGTTCTACAGTCAGAGCTCTCTGCTGCCTCCCCACCACTAGTACTTTTACCTATTCTTAAATGCACACCCCAACATGCTTATAAAGGTGAATGCACCAGTCCTTTCATCCATCCATCCATCCATCCATCCATCCATCCATCCATCCATCCATCCATAAATTTGGTTTCTCAGTATATCTGTGGCAAGTTCATGTAAAATTCTCATAAGACCGAAGAGAGAAAACACATGACCAGCAAAGTAGGCACGGAAATTCACCCTTACATGTAGATGAATTCTTCCAGGCAGTGGGAATTTGAAATTATCACAATTTGCTGTAATGGGTCAAATAACTTTTTCATGAAGAAGACTCTTTTCACAGTGTAGAGATCACCTAACAGAAATGTTTCACTCAAGAAAAACATTTAGTAAACTATTATAATTAGATCTCTGCTTATTTTTACAAAGGACTTTCATGTGTCTGTGAGGTTTTCATTCTGACAGAATAAATGTATAAAAATATTCCAAATAAGTATACTTGTGGTGAGATTTCTCTGATAGCTCTTCTTAAACAGTGTGGAAGTAGTATACCTTTAGAGATGCCTTAGTGAATAAAATAAAGAATACCATATGGAATTTTGAAAGAATTAATGAAAGAAATAGTTGGATTTGTTTTTTCTTTTTGTTTCTGCTAAAAATAAATTCTCTCTTCTCTCACACAATACACCCTGACCACATTTTCTCATCCATCCACTGCTCACAGATTCTTCACCCCCCTCTTCCCTCACCTTATCCATTCCCTGTTTCCCTTCAGAGAAGAGCAGGTTTCCTAGATGCAACAACCAAACACAACGGAGAAGATAAAACAAAGAAAGCAAATCCTTCATATAAAAACTGCACAAGGCAATCCAATAAGAGGGAGAATCTCAAGAACAGGCAAAAGATTCAGGCACTGTTAGTTGTTCTACAAAAACACCAAGCTAACATTCATAACATATATGCAGAGAATCTGTTGTAGACTCTTGAGACCCCAAGCTACTGCTTCAATCTTTTGGAGGCCATATGCACCCTGCTTATTATTGTGTGAGCCATGTTTTTTCTAGTGTCTTCTAAACCTTCCAACAATCATACTCATGCTGCTAGTGAAGATACCTGATGGACATCTCGAATTTTGACTCCCTTTCAGCCAAATGTTTGGGTGTGGGTGCCTCTCTGCATCTGTTCACATCTGTCCTAGGAAGAAACCTTTCTAATGATGAATGAACATGGCACTGATCTATCTATAAGTATAGGAGAATATCATTAAGAAACAGTTCATTAATTTTTCTGTTGGTCATGTGTGGTTTTACACAAATTAGATAGGCAAGTCTGTCTCCAGTCCCTGGCTCTCCATGTAGTTTAGGTCATGGGCTCCTTGTCTTGGCATAGACCTCAAGTTAAAACAGATATTTGTTGGCTAACAGAATGTCTTGCAGGCAAGACAAATTATAGGTTGAAGGTTTTCTGGGTGGGATGGTATCCATACTTCTTTTTTTGTAGCCTGCAGTGAAGTTTTAGCTAGATGAAATTGTTGTAAGAAATGTTCTAGATAATAAGAGATTAAAAGAATGAGACTTATTCCAGGTCTATCAATAATAACACATGATAAAAATTACTTGAGCCTGTGAAATGTCCTTCACAGGCTCAAGTAAAGGAGCACTTGGTTCCCAGCATGCTGGGAAAGCCATGGAAAAGTAATTAGAAATTCTATATTTTCTCTGTTTCAGTTCCTGACCCTAGAGTTCTGATTAATTTTCAGTCCAGGTGCCTATCAATGGTGGACTGACATGGAAATATAAGCTGTAATAAACTCTTTCCTCTCAAAGTTGATTTTATTCATGATGTTTATCAAGGTTACAAAAGACAAACTATGAGAGATGTCCATACTCATTTTTGTTCTCTTAAACAGCATTTCAGATCTTAGCACAAAAAAATAAGGGAAGGGAAGGAAATAAAGTGGCTACAACAAAAAGAAAATTGTCTTCATTATCATATTTTATATATATCATTCATATATATATATATATATATATATATATATATATCCCTAATGTCTCTGCCACAAAGCTCCTATAGGTATGAAACACATTCACCATTATACCACAATATGAAACTAATATACAGAATTAGTACAATTCTATGTACAAACTGATAACATAAATAGAAAAATCTATAATAGAATATCATTCACAGTATTTTCAAAATAATAAAATACATAAAAATAAATATGACAAGAGCTGTGAAAAACTTGTAACATGTGTAATTGGAAGACATTAAAGAAAGCAATAGAAACAAATATATGCAGAATTCTCTTGTACTAGTTTGCACCCTATTGCAGTGAGAAACACAAAATTGAAAGCATTCTGTGCAAGAGAAGGTGTATCAGTCTTTCACCTCCACATTTCAGGTGAAATCATTAAGGGAAATGAGGGCAGGGATCAAGAAAGTCACCTGGAGTCAGGATCTAAATCCAAAACTCTGGAGTTGCCCTGCTTAGTCGCTTGCTCTCCACAAATATTTCAGCTTGCTTTGATGTGCAGTCTAGAATCATCTGGACCTGCTCAAGTTCAATCAAGACAGAAATGTCATCATGGTCAGGGGTCAGGCTTAAATTCCTAAATATAGTTTAAGAAGTGTTTATCATTCATAATCTTCAAAAAAGAGAGTCAGTCTTCTTGCAGAGTGTATCTCCAGGTTAAATATATCTATGGAGAATCACATCTCAAGAGAATGTGGAAGGTAAAAATAGACTAATTCAAAACAACAATGTGGACACAAACGTAAGTAGATATGGAAATGGAGTATGGATATAGGACGTAAATGTTTATATTATAAAAGAAATGTGAAGTTCTTTTATATTGGTTAGGTCTTTACTCATCCTGAAAATGTGTCAGTAAAGAACATAAGATATTTATGATCTACATGTTGGAAAACATGACTATGATTGTCCCAGCAGATATGCATCCACATCTGTCTCCCCGGATAAACTGCGATTATTTTCAGAAACTATTTACCAGTCTAAGTATAAGCCTATGGGAGTAGGTGACTGCACTTTTACAGTGACATCGTTAGTCAGGCCATTATGGACAGGAGAGATTCTGGTGCAATCTCAATACCCTGGCCTTAGGTGTGAAGTAGTCAAATGTGGTTGTTTGAAGGAAAATGGCCTCCATATGTTGACATATTAATATTCTGTCCTAAGAGTATATAACTATTTAGGAAATATTAGAAGGTGTGGCTTGTTGGAAAAGTGTGAAACTGGAGGTGGACCTTGAAGTTTCAAATCCAAGTCTAATTCATCATGCCTCCTGGTTGTCCATCAGATGGAAGTCTCAGCTACTGCTCCTGTCCCATGACTACTTGCCTGGAACCATGTTTAAAATAAAGTTACAAATCTAGCTAGCCTGTATAAAAGACACAAAATCTAGGTGTGTCATTTACATGATGTAATCTTAGATTGGGCAGGTTTGGAACTATTCTAACTTATCTCCCAGCCATATCTATATGTGAGCCACATGTTCCTTTTACTTTCTCTTTTGCAGGGCAAGGTGCTTACTGTCCATCTCTTCTTATTGTGGCTGCCTCCACCTCCATGTTCTTTCTTCTTCTATTCTCTGTACTTTCAATCCCCTTACCCAATACTTAGGACCCACATTTTTTCTTCTATTGCAAATCACAGGCTTTAGCCTTGGTTTTGGACCAGTTAAATTGGGATGCAAGGTTTACATACTATCACTTGGTTTACATGAGGATCTTTTCATTGTGGGCAGCAAGATCTTGAGAGAAAGTATTTAGCATTAAATTACAAGCAGTATCAGACCAAAGCACTACATCTTCCCCTTTTTGTCAAAATGAAAAAGGTTCTTTCTCTTATAATAAACAACATATTGTAGGCATACTTATGAAACAACTATGAAAGCTACTATGTAAGAGTTAAAAACTCATTTCTTTATATTTCACAACTTAAGACAAGGTGTTCTATTCTATATTGATAAGTGCAAACTTCTGCACCTAAAACATTTTAATTACTATCTTAATCATTTAGATAGGCTAATATTTATAATTTTTAATGACCAATCTTAAAATATCCACATGTAACCTTCATGTTCTCCAATGTTCATAACTTTCGTTTACTATCCTTACACCATCTCTTTAGACCCTAAAATATATTTTTCCTTCATAGCTTAAGTTAATCTGTGAGACTGTAATTATCCAATCTTCACCACAATTAGATACCTGAAAAGGAAAAAAATTCTTATATGAGTAAGTTGGGTGTACAGAGAAGCCACTTCCAAAACTGTAGAAATGACAGAGTAGTAGTCTACCTGGATAATCCCCATAAATTCTCTCTGTAATGTTAGAGAATTCACCTTCAGCTTTCTGACCCAGTATATCTGAGAGATCCTTGGTGACATAGGAATTATGAAAGATTTTCTTACCCTGTCTTGTCAGAACTTGGCAGTTAACTTCTCTGTGTCCATTTGTCCTTTCTGAATAGCATTTTGCCTGCAGATTAAGTTAGAGCATTTTCTTTGGCCAGAGGCTAGTTTGTCACAATTGAGCCATCTCCATATGTAGGCTATTCGACATTCATCATATTTTTGACATAGATTCAAGCTAGTGCCAGGAACAGACCTGCCTCTTAGTTGAGCAATAGTGATAAAAACTGTGTGTTATTGGTACAGAGACAGAAAGATTGATCAATAGAATTGAACTGAAGACCCAGAATTACATCCACACATCTATGGTCACTGATCTTTGCCAAAGAAGCCAAAATCATTTAGGGGAAAAGGGCAGCATTTTCAACAAATGGTGTTTGCTCAACTGGCAGTCAATATGTAGAACAATACAAATTTATTCATTTTAATCTACTTGAACAAAGCTAAAGTCCAAGTGGATAAAGGACCTCCACATAAAACCAGATACACTGAATCTAATAGAAGAGAAAGTGGGAAAAATTCTCAAACAAATGGGCACAGGAGAACATTTCCTGAAGAGAACACCAATGGCTTAGACTCTAGCAGCAACAATTGACAAAAGGGACATCATAAAATTAAAAAGCTTTTGTAAGGAAGAGGACACTGCTAAACCTAAATATTAGGAAAAATTCTTTGCCATCCCCACATCTGATAGAGGGTTGATGTCCAAAATATATGAAGAACTCAGAAAGTTAGACTTCAGTGAACCAAATATACCTGTTCAAAATGGGATACAGAGATAAACAAAGAATTCTCAACTGAGGAATTTCGAATGGATGAGAAGCACCTGAAGAAATGTTCAACATCCCTAGTAATCAGGGAAGTGCAAATTGAAATAACCCTGAGATTTCACCACACAACTATTAGAAGGGCTAAGACCTAAAACTCAGGCAACAGCAGATGCTAACAAGGATGTGGAAAAAGAGGAATACTATTCCATTGCTGGTGGAAGTGCAAGCTAATAATTACTCTGGAAATCAGTCTGGGGATTCCTCAGAAAATTGGATGTAGTACTACCTGAGGACCCAGCTATATCACTCCTGGGCAAATACCTAAAAGATGCTCCAACATATAACAAGGTCACATGCTCCACTATGTTCCACATGCTCCACTATTTATAATAGCCAGGAGCTGGAAACAACCCAGATTTCCCTTAACAGGGGAATGGATACAAAAAATATGGTACATTTACACAATGGAGTTCTACTCAGCAATTAAAAACAATGACTTCATGAAATTTACAGGCAAATGGGTGGAACTAGAAAATATCATCCTGTGAGTGAGGTAACCCACAATAAAAGACACACATAGTAAGTACTCATTGATAAGTGGGTTTTTTTTAAAAAAAGATTTATTTATTATTATATCTAAGTACACTGTAGCTGTCTTCAGATGCACCAAAAGAGGGCATCAGATCTCATTATGGATGGTTATGAGCCACCATGTGGTTGCTAGAATTTGAACTCAGGACCTTCAGAAGAGCAGTCGGTGCTCTTAACCACTGAGCCATCTCTCCAGTCCGGTAAGTGGGTTTTACTCTCAAAGCTCAGAATATCCACAGTACAGCTCACAGACCATATGAAACTTAACAAGAAGGATAACCAAAGTGTGGTTGCTTCAATCCTACCTAAAAGGGGAAAAAAATAATCACTGGAAGTAGAGGTAGGAGGGGCAAGTGAGGGAGAGAGGAGGGGGAGGGAAAAGGAGGAGAAGGATCAGCTATGGGAAGAAACAGGAGGGAAGTCCAAAGGATCAGGAAAATGAATAGGAATATGTAGCAGTGGGGGTTGAGGAACTGGTGGGAGCCACTAGAAAGTCCCAGACACTAGGGAAATTAGAGCTTCCTAGGACCAACTGGGATGACATTAACTGAAACGTGCAACAAAAGGGAGATAGAACCTGTAGAGACCACCTCCAGCAGGTAAGCAAGGCCACCAGTTAAGTAATAGGGCCACCCATCCATCTCAACTTTTTTAACCCAGAATTGTTGCTGTCTAAAGGAAATGCAGGGACGAAAAATGGAGCACAGACTGAAGGAAAGGCCATCCAGAGACCACCCCACCTAGGAATTCATCCTATCAGCAGATACCAATCCCCCAACACCATTGCTGATGTCAAGAAGTGCTTGCTGACAGGAGCCTGGTTCTGTCCCCTGAGAGGACAAATACAGATGCAGATACTCACAGCCAAACATCTGATTGGCCTAGTGAATGGTTAGGGAAAGGACTGAAGGAGCTGAAGTTGATTGTAACCGAATTGGAAGAACAACAATATCAACTAACTGGATCTTCTAGAGCTCCCAGGTACTAAACTACCAACCAAAGAGTATACGTGGATGGGTCCATGGTTCCACATACTTATAGCAGAGGATTCCCTTATCTGGCATCAATAGGAGGGGAGGCCTTTGGTCTCTGGAGGCTTGATGACCCAGCATAAGCACATGCTAGAGTGGTGAGGTAGGAGTAGGTGGGTAGGTGAGAGAGCACCCTCTTAGAGGCAAATTAGAGGAAGGTTCAGAGTGGGGTTTACAGAGGGAGATCAGGAAGGGAAACTACATTTGAAATGAAAATAAATTAACCAATTAAAAAATATCATTGGATTCTCACTTGTATAATAAAAAGAACTTCAAATTCTGAAACCCCTACATTTTCTAGTGATGCAAATCAGTCAGAAAAGGCAGAGTATAAATCAGGGTATAAATAAGTTAAGTGGTTGAAAGTCCTTATAATTTATTTCAAAAATCAGAATTATATGTATCCCTTATTTTGTCTTACTAAGTTTTCAAGATGGAACTAGAAAAAATCATCCTGAGTGTTGTAACCCAATCACAAAAGAGCAGACATGGTATGCACTCACTGATAAGTGGATATTAGCCCAAATGCTCAGAATACCCAAGATACAATTCACAGACCACATGAAGCTCAAGAAGAAGAAAGACCAAAGTGTGGGTGTTTCAGTTCTTCTTAGAAAGGGGAACAAAATACTCATGGGAACAAATACGGAGATAAAGTGTGGAACAGAGGCTGAAGGATAGGCCATCCAAAGACTGCCCCACATAGGGATCCATCCCATATACAGTCACCAAACCCAGACACTATTGTAGATGCCAAGAAGTGCATGCTGATATGAGCCTGATAACAACTGTCTCCTGAGAAGCTCTGCCAGAGCCTGACAAATACCTAGGTGGATGCACGTAGTCAACCACTGGACTGAACACGGGGGCCCCAGAAAGGACTGAAGGAGCTGAAGAGGTTTGCAACCCCTTAGGAAGAACAATAATATCAGCCAGGAGACCCCCCAAAGGTCCAAGGGACTAAACCACCAACCTTGGAGTAGACATGGAGGGACACATGTTTCCAGCTGCATATGAAGCAGAGGATGGCCTTGTCGGGCATCAATTGGAGGAGAGGCCCTTGGTCCTGTGAAGGCTCGATTCCCCAGTGTAGGGGAATTCAAGGGCATGGAGGCTGGAGTGAGTGGGTGGTTGGATGAACACCCTCATAGAAGCAGATTTAATAGAGGAAGACACCTTAAAGATCTTTCTGTAGACACGAAGAAATGAAGAAGACCAAACAAATGAGTAACATGATGTGCTGATAGGGTTAGAGCCCTGAGACTGCCTGAGATAAAAATGTCTCTAACCAGAACTTCAGCTGTACATAGTCAATGGATCTTGTTGCCTACAATTTTCAAGATTGATTATTTCCATTCTTTGGCATGAATGAAAATTTTTTGCTTATATGATCAAACCAACTCTTAAAGAATTAGTTGTCTGTCACCTGTTCACACAAGGGTCAAAAATTCAACTTTAACTGAACTGTACACACTGTACATTGCATACATTATTTTAATATAGAAATAGACATTACTTCTAAGATCTTCAGTTTTACAGAAGCAATCAGGAATGCAGCCTTGACAAGATTCGCCCTGGTGAATGCTATGATGCTGAGACTTGCCGATCCTGCACTCTGCCTTTATCCTACCTCAACATCATCAATTTTGTTTCCTCTAAAGACTTGCTTGCTTCCAGGACAACTTCAAAGCAGCTTGCTCATTTTCTCCTACCTTACAGACTGATCAAGTCAGGACTTCCCTTAAGCCTGAACTTTCTCAGCATAGAGAGACTGAACAACTGAAGCTGGCGCTAGTTTTCTTTCTTTCTTTTTTTTTTTTTAAGAGACACTGGATTTTTTTTATTATTATTATTTTCTTTATTTACATTTCAAATGCTATCCCGAAAGTTCCCTATACCGCCCCCCCCTGCTGCCCTACCCACCCACTCCCACTACTTGGCCCAGACCTTCCCTTGTGCTGGGTCATATAAAGTTTACAAGACCAAGGGGCCTCTCTTCCCAATGATGGCCGATCAGGCCATCTTCTGCTACATATGCAGCTAGA
>NW_018391908.1:0-9827 GCF_900095145.1 Mus pahari | reverse complement strand
AGGTACAGAGACAAAATTTAGAGCTAAGATGAAAGGATGGACTATCCAGAGACTACCCCATCTGGGAATCCATCCCATCATCAGCCACCAAACCCAGATGCTAATGCACATGGGAGCTAGTTTTCTTAACACTTAACCATTTTTCTAATTTCTTGGGCTCCCCAAAAGGTGTCCTATACCCCAACTCAGCAGGAAGAAATTATAAAAAGACTGTTGTCCCAATCATGCCATTCTGGGTGGATGGTTTTTGTTATTTCATGAATTATAGACATATTGTCTTTATAAGGGGTGATCTACAGATAATCATGATCTTGTCTAGGGAGGAAATGAAATAGGGGAACTAGACTCAGGGATTTCTCTTTCACTTCTTCTCCTCTACCCTTTTTTTCTCTGAGAAAAATTTGGAGGTTAAAAAGAACATGAGGAGATACAGAAATATTATGAAAATATTAGACAAATGGGATAAATAATTGAATCTATTCCCAAAACAAAAGAAATATGTTATGTCGTAATCTTACATTGGTAAAGATTTTAATGCAAAATCGAGGTTATATTTTGTTAAACTGGTACAGAATTTTGTATGTTGACACAGGATTAGGGCTACTTTTGATACATTGTATAGGTTATTTAGTAGTGATGCAAAATTAAGATTATATTAACATTCATTTGATTTGTTGAACTTTTATAATTCTTGAAGATGCAATATAAAGTTCTAATCATTAGAAATCTACTATTACACACTGTTTTGGATGATTAAAAAAAAATACAAGGTTTTAACCATTAGGGATGGTTAAGAAATACAAATCAATGGTAAGATATTCAAATTGTAGTCATTTTGGATACCAATCTAGTTAATTACAATAAATCCCCACATCCCTCAGGCTTCACCACTCTCTGGCACCCCAAGTCCTCAAGGGTTAGGTGCTTCCTTCTTCTCTCGCTGAGGCCAGACCTGGCAGTCCTCTGCTGTAAATGTGACTGAGGCTTCTGACCAGCTAGTATATGCTGCCTTATTGGTGGCTCAGTGTCTGAGAGATCTTGGGGTCCAAATGATTTGAAACAGCTGGTCTTCCTATGTGGTAGCCCTCCTTCTCAGTTTCTTCCAGCCTTTCCCTAATTCAATCACAGGGGTCCCTGACTTCAGTTCATTGGTTGGGTGTGAGTATCTACTTCTGTCTCAGTCAGCTGCTTCTTGGGCCTGTCAGAGAATAGCCATTCTAGGCTCCTATATGTAAGTCACACTATAGCATCAGTAATAATGCCAGGCCTTAAAGCCTCCCTTTGAGATGTGTCCCAATTTAGGCCAGTTACTGAACATCCTTTTCCTCAGTCTCTTCTCCATTTTTATTCTTACAGTTTTCTTTCTTTCTTTCTTTCTTTCTTTCTTTCTTTCTTTCTTTCTTTCTTTCTTTCTTTCTTTCTCTCTCTCTCTCTCTCTCTCTCTCTCTCTCTCTCTCTCTCTCTCTCTTCTTTCTTTCTTTCTTTCTTTTTCTTTCATGTTTTTTATGGTTTTAGAGCTTTATTGTAGAAAAGCAGGGAGAAAGAGAGAAGGTAGAAAGAGAGGCCAGCCTTGGCTACATGGAGAGAGGGGGAAAGGGAGAGAGAAAAGGAGGATCCCTACAGTTCTTATAGACAGGAACAATTTTAGGTCTGAGGTTTTGACACTAGGATGGGAACCCCATCCCTCCACTTGATGCCCTGTCTTTCTACTGGAGGTGGAGTCTACTAGTTCCCCTCTACCCACTGTTGGACATTTCATCTAGTTCCCATTGAGTCCTGAGAGTCTCTCATCTCCCAGATCTCTGGTCCATTCTAGAGGGCCCCCCCACCTGCTGTCTCCCTGAGGTTGCGTATTTCCATCTATTCTGCTGGTCCTCAGGGCTATATTCCTGTTAGCCCCACCCCCATACCTGATCTTGTTCCCCTTTTCTCTCTCTGAACACCTCTCACGTTCAGGTCTCTTCCTCTTTCTGTCCTCTACTTTCTTCTCCCTCCCAAATGCGATTGAAACGTCATCACTTGGGCCCTTCCGCTTGTTAACTTTCATGAGTTCTGTGGATTGTATCCTGGGTATTCTATACTTTTTTGACTAACATTCATTTATTAGTGAGTACATGCCATGCATGTAATTTTTCGGGGGGGGGGTCTGAGTTGCCTCACCCAGGATGATATTTCTAGTTCCATCCATTTGCCGGAAAAACTCATAATGTCCTTGTTCTTAACTGGTGAATAGTATTCCACTGTGTAAATGAACCACATTTTCTGTATCAATTCTTCCATTGTGGGACATCTGGGTTGTTTCTAGTTTCTGGCTATCACAGATAATGCTGATATGACCATAGTGGAACATGTGCCCCTGTGTCATGGTGGGCATCTTTGGCTATATGCCTAGGAGTGATGTAGCTGGGTTTTCAGGCAGATACATTTCCAATTTTCTGAGGAACCTTGAGATTGATTTCCAGAGTGGTTGCACCAGTTTGCAATCTCACCAGTCATGGAGGAGTGTTTCTCTTTCTCTACATCCTCGTCAACACATACTGTTAAACATCTTAGGCATTCTGATTGGTGTAAGGGGGGCTCTCAGGGTCATTTAAATTAGCATTTCCTTAATCCCTAAGACTTTGAACATTTCTTTAAATGTGTCTTGTCTATTCTAGATTCCTCTGTTGTAAACTCTCTGTTTAGTTCTATACCCCATTTTTTAAAATTTGGGTTGTTTGGTTTTTTTGGAGGTTAACCCCTTGAGTTCTTTATATATTTTGGATATTAGCCCTCTTTTGGATGTGGGGTTAGTGAAGATATTTCCCCATCTGTAAGTTGAAGATGGATCCTATCGATTATGTCCTTTGACTTACAGAAGCTTTTCAGTTTCATGGTGTTCCATTGATCAATTCTTGATCTTAGAGACTAAGCCATTAGAATTCTGTCTAGGAAATTTTCCCCTGTGCCCATGAGTTTGAGGCTCTTTCCCACTATCTCTTTTATTAGATTCAGTGTATCTGGTTTTATGTTGGATTTCTGGATCTACTTGGACTTGAGCATTGTGCAAGGTGATAAATATGGATATATTTTCATTTTTCTTTTTTTTTTAAAGATTTATTTATTTAAGTAATTATGTAAGTACACTGTAGCTGTCTTCAGACACTCCAGAAGAGGGAGTCAGATCTTGTTACGGATGGTTATGAGCCACCATGTGGTTGCTGGGATTTGAACTCCGGACCTTCGGAAGAGCAGTCGGGTGCTCTTACCCACTGANCCATCTCACCAGCCCTATTTTCATTTTTCAATATACCATCTGCCAGTTAGACCAGCACCATTTATTGAAGATACTTTCTTTTATCCATTGTATATTTTTGGCCTCTTTGTTAAAGATAAATTGTCCATACATGTATGGTTTTATTTTGGGGTCTTCAATTCTATTCCATTGATCAACCTGTCTGTCTCTGTATCAATTCCATGAAGTTTTTATCACTATTACTCTGTAGTATAGCTTGATGTCAGGGATGTTGATTACCCCAGAAGTTTTTTATTGTTAAGAATTGCTTTTTCTATTCTGGGTTTTTTGTTTTTCTATGTGAAATTAAGAAGTGTTCTCTTTATGTCTCTGAAGAATTGTGTTGGAATTTTTCTGGGAATTGCATTACAGGAGAATTCCAAGAGCTGATGGGTTCTTCTATACATGGAGCATCCAGGTGCTCTTGAACTAGCTATTTCAGTGTCTCTAATTTTTTTTTTTTATCATAGACCATTGTTCAATCCAAATAGGTTGGAAAGTCTGCCACATTAGTGGTAAGGCTGGTGGTGTTTTATCAGTGGTAGATCCCAAAGTAAAGTTGAAGTGACACCCTGTCCTGTACTTTGTTTATGGACAGTCTGTCTGTAACTATGCTTGATAACTTTTTAATATTTTAAAATTTTAATATTTTTATATTTTTTAATATAAATTTAACTTTTTAGTAGGAGTATCACATTTAAGTAGCTTGCCTCTGAGGTAGAGGAGATATAAATCTGTGTTTTCTTTTGTTGTTAGATAGATCACTGTCACATACATTTCTGGGTATTTTTGTCATGTATATTCTTAATTTTCCTATCTGACCTTCATGCCCTGTACATTTAGGTATTTTGTTTTATCAGGTAATAAAATCTCAACTCTTGAAATTGGATATCTACCCCTTGATGTGGTAAGTCTGGAAGCCAAAATTTTGGAGAGATAATGGTCATATCTGGTCTAGTGGCAGCTTTTCCTTTAATTTCAATATTATTTATAAATACCTTTAGTTTTACCCTCAGATCAGCTACAGAAGTTTGTCAAATATTTTGGTTTTGGGCTCTTTATGATATTCGATATATTTATAGAATTTGTTCTGACCCTGTTATCTGGTCATATAATGTCTGTTTTGAGAGCAGTGATGTTTGTCTTCTAGAAGAGTTACTTTTACTCTTTGCCATTGGGGCCTGCAAGGGGCTCCAATGGGAGATTTCTTCATAAGGAGTTACTACATTTGTTGTTGATTTACATTCACTAATCCAGTATTAACCTTTTGCACATGTTTTACATATTCCAGAATACAAAGGCACCCTTTTTAAATTAATTCGGTTTCTTTGCAATTTCCTTTGAAATGGCCTTGCTCACCACAATGAACACAGTTGAGGGTTCAGATTGTCTCAAATCCCTTATTGGTGGCTTCTCCTATTTAATGTCAACTGTATTTCTAGTCCATTTATCTACTGCTGACATTGCTCTTAATGGTCTGGTTACTTCTTTGCATTCAGCTTTCACATTTTTGAAAGCTAAAGATTTGATCAGTGCCTTTCTTGCTTATGGATCTAATACACTTCTTCCTACAGCTAAAGTCAATTTTTGTAAAATGTCAGGAAACAATTCTTTTGGGTCTCTCATAATGTTAGAAAAAAACAGTTCAATTAACTTTTTCTTTTTCCTCATCCTTGTCTCAGTCATTCAAGGTTGCCAGGCAACATATTCTTAAAGTTTCTTTATTATATTTAACTTATACTTCTATGTCAGCATAAGACCCTCATCAAGCTGCTGTTCCTTAGAAATAATATTACCTCTGACTCTATTTTTTATGCTATCCTCTTAGCCTCTTCTCTCCAAAATGAAAGCCATTGTAAATATTGCCTAGGTTGTATATTGCTCTTGCCATACCATTCCAATCTTTGGGAATAATTCTATTATTTCAGGATTTGTCTTACAAATGGTGAATGCATTGCAAAATTTGTGACAATTTCTAGATCCAATACATGCACAATCAAAAACATTCAAATTTTATGTAATTTTATGGATGATTATCATCTACTGGTCTTTCTGGTATACTAACTGGATAAACTAAAGTTTGCTTTCTGAAAACCTTTGGTTGCTTTCTTTATTTTTATATTCTGTATATACCTGAATGTTTTCTCTAATTTCTCTAAGGTGTTCTGTTAAGATCTGTGTCTATGTTTCATAACTCTCTAGTGCTTATATCTCTGTCAGCTGAGCATTTTATTCAACCTGAATTATAGGTTTTTGTGACTTGTCTTCAAAGGCTAGTCCCAATGTCTCATTTTTCTCTTTTTGCATTCTGTTTAAATGTTCTTCTATCTTCTCTACAATGCCTTGTATCCATATATTATTTTTTCCTTGTATTGGAATTCTGATAGATCTTTATGTACTTTATTTTGATTTATTAATTTTAGTAAGTTAACCTCTAAGCCCTGTCAGAAAATTTCATTTCTCTCTCTGTGGTTCAATCTGCTCTATAAAATTCTGAAACTTTTGTTCTACTACCTCCTCTATGTTCTAATACCTGCAGTTCTCTCTCTCTCTCTCTCTCTCTCTCTCTCTCTCTCTCTCTCTCTCTCTCTCTCTGTGTGTGTGTGTGTGTGTGTGTTATTTAATCTGATATACAAAGTTCTACAGAATTTGTTGGAATGTCTCCTCTATACCCTTTTCCAAACTTCATTTTTCTCCCTTTATTGCTTATTGCGACCTAAAATGTACCTTTCCTTCTATTTCCTCTAAGTCTTGTTTTCAAGTTTACATTTTCTATTTCTGTTTTTCATTGTGCTCTATGTTTTTGTATCTTCTCTTCTAAGCTTGTCATACATAATTGTACTTATTCCTCTTCATTTACTTCTGATATTTAGCTTCTATGTTCTTTTGATTTATTAAATCTACTCTAAACATTGTCTCTAATTTCACCCTTTCTTTTTACTGTCTTTCAGACATCTGAATAGTATCCATACAGTAATTTGTAAGTTTCTGCATTTTCTTCTTGAATATTTGTCTCCATATTTTAGCATTTTCTTTTCTCCTGTCTCACAGACATCTGAACATAAAGAAATGATACCTAGTGCCCTGTTTTTTGAAAACACATAGCAAACTAAAATGCTTATTAGGGTAAGAGTGAACATTAACAATGCAATAATTATAATTGGCAAATTTTCAATTTATCCTAATTCTATCATTTTTGAAGAAGGCCTTTATGTCTATTTATTCCTGAAATTATTGACAAAAAAAATTATTGACTTTAAATCCATATTACTTGATCTGTAGTTTCCTGTACCTTTCTCTCCCTCAAGTGTTAGAATCAGGACTCTGCAATGGTTTCTGATTCTTTTATTTCTAGGGAGGGTCTGATTGTAGAGAAAAAACTCAGGGCTTCTGTGCTTCTGAGCTGTTGCTGTCTTATGACACCAATGTGTGATTTGTTCTGGATATTTTCCTCTATTGGAGAGATGGTGTGAGCCCAATTCTGTGCCTCAGATGCCTGTGTTATGGGGGAGGAGTATGGTGTCTGTCTGTCCCCTATGCTGCTTAGATGTGGGGATGCAGGACAGCAAGTAGGAGGAGACAGGAGTACACAAAAGTGAGCTGGGTGGAGATTGTCTCACTGTGGCTGTGAGAAAGTATTGGAAAGTCACTTTTTACCTGTAGATCCTTCAGCTGTGCAAGTTGTGCTTTAGGCAGTAGAAGCTACAGGGCATTTAGTGTATCTCCCAGGTGTAAAGGGATCCCACTGTCTTGCAGCACTGGTACTGTGGTATGGCCCAGCCAGAACTGGGCAGATTCCACTATTTGCTGCAATTTGTTTGGGGAGTGTGTGGTGCGGGATGGAGCCGCTCTGTTACCTCTTTATATTTTCTCTGACTCCTTAGTACCAGGCACTACTCAAGCATGCCAAGCAGCCTTTGAGTTCCACCCTGCTGCAGCTTTAGAGCCTAACCCTAGTCTATACTATTTGTCCCATTTAGGGGAGTGCTATGCCTCTGCTCTGAAATTTACCTCAGGTTAGTTTTGCTCTGAGTACCATGTTAGGTACTGTGGGGCAATGGGCTATGCACAGACAGCCTGGTCTCTAGTTGAGCTGAGGTCTTGAACCCTGGTGGGACCCAGTGGTGGTAATTTCCACCTACATGGGATGGTAGACATTTGCTCATGTCTCCTGGACCCCTTGCTCTTGTTGAAGTTACCGCCCCCTCAGTCCCCACAAGAGAGACATGTGGCTTTCAGTCATGTAGACAATGTCCCAAGCTTCTGGCCTTGCTAGACTCCTCCCTACAGTTACTTAGCAACAGCAAGATAACAAACCCACTCACTATAAGAGGGGCTGTTTGGCCCCTCCTTGCTCTCTCTAAACTATCTCTTACTCTCTAAGCTTTTACCTCTCTCTAAGCCTTTACCTTTCTTATTCTCTAGCTCTCTTTTCACTTTTTCCATTCCCCCTTCTCTCCTCTTGGCCATGGCTGGTCACTCTCTCTTTCTACCTTTTTTTCTTTCTCCCTGCCTTTCCATAATAAAGCTCTAAAACCATAGACTGTCTCTGTTCATCAAGGCCCTCCATGCTTGGATGATGGGATAGGCTTTCTTCTAATGAGCCTCTGCTTCTAACCTCCCGTCAGAAGGCCTTCCTGAGCTCCAGCTCCAGCAGACTCTACCCTGCATTGGAACCACCCAGCGCCCCTCTTTACCCCTGCCCCCTCTTGCCATGTCTCCAGGGCTGAGTGCTGCCCTGGGGGCCCTATTCTGTTCTGATCTCCTCTGCCTTATCCAGCATGGGATGTTGGAGACTGAGAACCTGGTACTAGGGGCTGCCCCTTGTCCACTCCACTGTCATGTGGGGTCAGTGGCTTCACACAGACAGATGCTCACCTGGGGCCACGTGTAAAGTGTCCAGTAGTCCTCCCAAGTCTGTCCACCCAGAGCACTGGAACTCTGGTGGGACTCAGACCACTTTCTCCTACTGCCCTCTACCCCTACACCCACAGCCCACAGGGCACCAAATGTGAAATGAATTTGTAATCCTAGCTAACCTGTATAAAAAAGCACAAAAATCCAAGTACTTTTTTTTTTTTTACAAGCTATAAGCCTAGATTGAGCAGCTTTGGAGTTATTCTAACTTCTTTGCCATCCATATCTATATCCCAGCAATTTGCCATTTTTACTTGCTTTTTTCCTGGTCATGTACCCATGGTACATCTCCTCCCATGGCATCCTTCTATCCATTAAGTCCTTTCCTCTGTTGTTAGCAGCTACAATGGTGCTGTGTCATTACAGTCAAATGTGCTATAACACTCACAGGGTTCCTTTCATTGAAAATTGCTGACTGGAGGACTGTTTTTGATTAGTATCAGGGCAAGCATGCTACTAAAGAGTAAATTGTGAAGCTGTTGGCAGGGATCTGGGAAGAAAGCTTTGTCATACTTCTGTTGATTCTTCACTATTTTATATCAAAATGTGTCTTAAGCCTCTCTCTCTCTCTCTCTCTCTCTCTCTCTCTCTCTCTCTCTCTCTCTCCTCTCTCTCCTCTCTCTCCTCTCTCTTTATCTCCAGGCATAATTTTAGTCTTCCAATGACATAAGCTGGAAGCATAAAACACATCATGAGGTTTGTTGAGTGTTAAATGTTGAAAGTATCTTAACATGCTGCCCATCATCTATGATTCTTTCTTCCACATTATCTTTCTTGAACTATGATCCTAATTGAGGAGTCTGAGAATGAGTATTTAAACTGAATATGTACAGGAATGGCTCCTGCCCACTTTCCCTTCCCCTATTAGTATTTCTAGCCTTCCATAATAAACTCTTAACCATTTCTAAAGAAGAGAGATACATGGGAAGTTTTTACCATCCTTGCATTCACTAATAAACTTGCCTTGCAGCGATTACGTCTTCTAAATCATTAATATTTTTTTCTTTAGAAATGGTTTTGCAGCTAATAATTTTAGCATATACTTTCACTGAACTTGCCCTCATCAAATGTGAACACATTGCACTTAATTACACTTTGATGAATTGCATTTCTCTTTGCACTTTTCTCTCAGTTCAAGTTCTTGACCTCAGGTCACCACAGTTGCACCAGAATATTTCTAGTGACCAATCATTTATGATGAAAAATAAAATAGTTTACTATTTCAAAGCAGAAAAATGTAAATCGATCATGAATTGATGCTGGGAAAAATTATAAATTTGAGAGCAAGTAACTTTTCTCACATCAGAAAGTGTTCAAAATGTTAACTGGAAGGGAAAGTCTTTTCTGGATAATGTTTTGTTTTGATATCTTGGTCTTTAAATCCATTTAAAATTTTCAGGTGTTCTGAAATAACCATCCATGAAATGAGGTCTCAGAATCTGTGGTTTCCTGTATTTCAATGATCTCTTACCTATTTTACATTATTCAAATTACTCAAACTGTGCCTGTAAAATAGGTTGCAGTAGAATACAGCTTACTGTGTCAAGGACATGAGCTGCTGGCACTGCTGGGGAGAGGGCAGACTGGAGAAGAGTCACAGCTTCTGGGAGGGAACCCGTGTCTGGTTCCGGTCATC
>NW_018391907.1:29998-59128 GCF_900095145.1 Mus pahari | reverse complement strand
ATTATCAGAATTGATTTTTATTAAAATTTTAAAGTTCTCTAATTTCTATTTCTCTTGAAAATACATTTCTTCCAGAAAAATACTCCGAATACTGATTCCNNTTCCCCAACACTGCCTCAATCTTCTCCCTGCTTCATTCTGTTTCTTTATTTAAATAGAAAATAAAAAGAACATAAATGATCTGGTGTTGGGTGAGGGAAAATTACTGAAGCCCTGAGACCCAGAAAAAAGAATGAAAACAGGCAACCTCAGGAAATAGGAGGTTGGGAACACTCCAGAATATACCAGAAACCTAGAATGTGACAGACTCTCAGAACTCAAAGGGAGGGACCTTAAATGAACTACTGAAGAGTAGAGAGAGGAAACTTATAGAGCCCACCTCCAGCAGGAAGACAGGAAATCAGGTGAGGGATGGGATAGCAATCATACAGTCACAACNCTGACTCGTAATCGTTCCTGTTTGAAAGAATTAAAGAAATGGAAATGGAGAGGAACCTGAGGGAAAAAAAAGTCCAGCAATAGGCCCAAAGTGGGATCCGGCTCAAGTGAAGATCCCAAGGCCTAACCCTATTACTGAGGCTATTGAGTGCTCACAAAAAGGGACCTATCATGGCTGCTCTCTGAAAGATCCAACAAGCTTCTGAAAAAGTCAGAGGCAGATATTTGCATCCAACCAATGTAAAGTAGCAGCTGACCCCTGTTGTTGAATTAGTGAAGGCTGAAAGAAGCNGAGGAGAAGGGCTCTCCTGTAGGAGGACCAGCAGTCTTAATTNATCTGGACCCCTGAGATCTCTCAAACACTAGACCACCAATCAGACAGCATATACCAACTGATATGAGGTTCCCCACACACTTAGAGTGGAGGACTTCCAGGTCTGAATTCATCCAGAGATAATGCACCTAACCCTCAAGAGATTGGAGGACTCAGGGTGTTTATAGGTCAGCGACATTGGAGGTAGGGCCATCCACATTGAGACAGGGGGTGGGGAGGAGATATGGGATGCGGAACAGTTGGAGGGAGGATTGGGGCAAAGAAAAGAAAATAAGGAATGTAAAATCTAAATTAATTTTGATTTTTTAAAATGATTATAAATGTAATNAAAACGAAAAACAAAGTAAGATAATGGAAAAGCAAACAAATAGGTATGGAACGAAACAAACAGAAGAAACACTTGTGNATACAGAGACACGTTGACACATACCCTGCAGAACTAAACTGGGCAACAGGTATGCAATGAGCTCTGAAAGTTGATGCTGTTTCACTATAGGTCCATGCTCTAAAAAGGATAGTGACTGTAGGGATGATTACTAAGATTGCGGAGGATGTAAATACATATTCAAACACTTATGTATAATCTCAAAACCTACATAATTTAACACGTACATACATTTTGTTTGTAAAGAAGTTGGTAAAAAAAAAAAGTGATTTAATATTGTGAGTAACTTGCATGTATTATATTTGCATGCCTCTGGCTTCTGATATAAATATTTTTCACCTTCTAAGAGACTGGAATTTCTGCTGGAACATGGGACACGAGTTAACACACTTGAGGTCACTAATTACTTAAGACTATAAAGCATTGTTTGTTTGACCAAATGTTGGTGATTTGCATTTCATAGATCAAATTCCTATTACANATTATTCCCAACAATTTCAAAAANTNNCTGGTCACTNAGGATGCAGTGATATTTTTATCATGCATAAACATACTTTTCCCTTTTTATTATTTTATTGAATAAGAAACATGTCATTGGAGGTTGTCACTGGTGAAGAATCACAAGATATGGAGAACTTTAGGTTTATCCAAATAGCATCACATTATTCATAGATGGACACTTAACAAAGTACAGAGGCACTATAGGACTGTGAAGTGGAGGTGATAAATAGACATTAAAACTACAACATCTGAGCAAGTCCAAAGGTAAATCTTTCTGTCATCTCTGTCCCAGCATAGCTTCCTGCTCCTCCACGATTTCTGACACACTCAGGATGTGGTTGTAACACTGTGTCTTGCACAGNAATAGACCGCAGAGTCCTCAGATGTCAGGCTGCTGAGCTGCAAGTAGGCAGTGCTGGAGGATTTGTCTGTAGTCAGTGTGGCCTTGCCCTTGAACTTCTCATTATATGTAGTATCACCAGGATAAATCCGTCCAATCCACTCAAGGCCCTGTCCAGGCCTCTGCTTCACCCAGTTCATCCAGTAGCTAGTGAATGTGTAACCAGAAGCCTTGCAGGACATCTTCACTGAGGCCCCAGGCTTCACCAGCTCAGCTCCAGACTGCTGCAGCTGGACCTGGGAGTGGACACCTGTGGAGAGAAAGGAGAGTAGATGTCATTGTCACCTCAGGCCCTGTCTCTTCTTCAGATTAGAACTGGTGATCCCCTTACCTGCAGTTACTGACAGGAGGAAGAGAAAGACCCAGCTCCATCCCATGGTTAGAGTCAGTGTGTTCAGGGACTGTGGAGAGGACAGTGATCATAGGTTGTTTTCAGGGTGTGGACATCCCTGTATTTACTGCCATAGACTCGGGTGATTTGCATATTCATGAGCAGTGCATTTCTTAGTTAAGGACCTAGTCCATCCAGAGAAGAACTAGGGAGAAAGGACTGAAAAGGCACATGGGTCAGGCAGCAGGATGCTCAGGTCCAAGTCCTAATCCTCTCTGAGGAAGTGCATGCCAAACACTTTTCCTGAGCCCTGGCCAGATTTTCTGGATGTTACTTCAGAGGCTAAGCTCTCAAAAAATATTTTGCCTGAGTCTGTTGCTCCTCTTTGGGACAATGTTAGCACATGGACTCACAGAATGTGCTTTGTGATCATGCTGCTGCTGCTGATATTGTTGGTAAATTCCAAAAAAGGTTAACTTTAAAGACTAGAAGCTTCTTTAAGATATATTCAAGTAATATTTGCCTTTCCCACAGGTTATATACTTCAAAATTCAGTAAAATGACTAAAAGTACATGTATATTTACACATCAATGATTATTACACCAATACAATATAAATATAGATGTGTCAATAAAGGATTTTATCACTAAGCCATGGATTTCATATAAATAAATATATGTTTTTTACCAGAAATTTACATTGATTCTGAAAAAAATGAATGCCATTAGACATAACTATTTTAATTAAGATGATATCAAAATCAAAAACATTAAATGTGACTCTTATTATTAACTCATATATTTTTCATAATAATAAACAACTATGTATGCAAATACATGATGATTTTCCAATTTTCTAGTAGATAAAAGGAAAAATAGGAGGAACAAGATGTTACAGGGGAAATATGCACATTGTACAAAATACACCTGTATGAAAATTCTATATATTTGTAAAGTTTTTATTTCTATATTTCATAAGGACTTTTAATCTTTCAAATTTTCAATCATATATGAAATATGCTTTGATCAGCTACCACTCTCTGAACTCTCACCACGATCTACTACCACCAGATCCCTGTTTTCCCCTTGGAACTTTCCAATAAGTCCCTTTCCTAACATCCTGACCTCTTCTGTCTCATTAACTAAAGACACATTCAATTTAATTATTATTACCTATATACACATAGATAGGGTCATCACTAGGAAAGAGTGAACCTCTAGAAATTTCCCCCCTCAAAAATTATATTTTACCCATCAGTCATCAAATACCAAAAGACGTCCAGCTTGCTGTGGTTCCTCAAGAGTACATCCCTTCATTGCTGTAGTTTTTAATTTTTATATTTTTCTTAGTGGTGATAGCAGGATACACCACCACCAAGTGGGACATATTAACCTCAGAGAATGACTTATGTACTTCAATTCTCAGGGATGTAACTGATGTTGCTAAGCTTTCCAGTAGACATGTCTACCTGCTCAGTCATTTCAAGGTCTCTCACATGGTAATTTTTGCTGGTTTGATTTATGTGCATCTGTGCTGGTAAATATAGCTACTGAGAGTTTACGTGTGCACTAAGAACAGTTAAATCCCTGGAGATAAGAGTTCATGTCCTTCAACCCCATTCTCTGTATCTTACATTCTTTTCCACATTTTATGATGGTCTTTGATTCTTGGGTGAGCGATTGGTATCATTTAATCTCCTGTTCCTGAATACTCTGTAGTCATTCTCAACACTCTGACCATTCATGAATGTGTGCATCAATATTTACACGCAGCACATATGAGCCTTTGTGATCAATGCTCAGACAATATACTGGTTATAAACATAAATATTTATAAGGCAGTTTGACAGCATGATCATTAGCAATAAAACTGAGGTCTACTAACGCCTATGTCATCTCTAAACATGGGCTTTAACCACACTTTAGTTGTATGAAGACTTTCAATTGAAAATTGGCAAAAAATAATAAATAAAAATATTGTGTTGTTACCCAGCAATAACCCTCTCACAAATCTACTAAAATGACTCTATATCTTTTTGTAGAGATGCTCATACATTCATGTTTATTCACAGAAAAATTTTCATGATATTTAACAGAATATAGAGGAAGGAATCATCCCAAATTTCTAATTAAGCATAAAGAAACATGGAGAAATTTGTTCATATAGAAAAGTGAATATTGCTCAGTGATAAAACATGAATTATCTGATCTATAAATATATGGAACTTGAAAAATTATGCTGAATAGATCACCCATGTCCATGAGGCAAGAGCTTCATGTTCCCATTTATAGGTGTTTGAGGATTTCAATATTGTGTTTGGTGTATTTATTGTACAAGATGAGAGCCTTGAATTGGTCCTTTAAAGTATGAGGAATTTACAAAGATTTTATAGTAAGATACAGATGAAATTTGAGAGTAAAACATTTTAAAATTTAGCAGATCATAAGATCCAGAGTGGTTGATGGACTCCAAGGAAAGAGTGTCTTCCAGACACAATTGGACTGATGCACATATGAATTCACAGAGACATAGCTGCCGGGACAGAGCCTGAACCAAGTCAACCCAGATAAAATCCCCAAGTTGGGAGAAGGAAATGGACACAGGATCTCAGCCCTACACTAGAAGAATTGAGACTGACGCTCACATGTAAAGGAATAATTAGTTTTCTCCTGTGCAGTCTCACAGGGGATGTTAATCACAGTTAATCATGAAGACATACTTAGCAGTTGATTGAGAAAAAAAAGTGATCTCAAAAGTATTTTTGCTGAATTTTTTTCTAATATGCCTTGTTCAACTCCGTTTGTCTCACTTATGTTTGCCTATATATCATGGCTACAGAGTTATGATTCTCTCTCTCTCTCTCTCTCTCTCTCTCTCTCTCTCTCTCTCTTGCTCTGTGTATCCCATTTTTTTGTTGTTGTTTCTGTTTGCTTTTAATCCCTGTTTAAATTTCTTTCTGGTTTTTTTTTTTTTTGGCTTATATTGAGAAAGGAAAATAGGTGTGTATTTTCATGAATTTGGAAGTAGCAAGAATTTGGAAATAGTTGGGCATAGGGAAATCAGTTATTAGAAGCAATTTTATCACTTTTACATAATTTAAAAAAAAATGATATACAAACAAATAAATACAAGTGAACACCAGAGCTCATGTCTCTAGCTGCATATGAAACAGAGGATGGCCTAGTCAGATATCAGTGGGAGGAGAGGGCCTTGCTAATGTGAAGATTATATGCTGCAGTATAGGGGAATGCCAGGGCCAGGAAGTGGGAGTGGATGGGTTGGGGAGCAGATTTGGGAAGGGCATAGGGGACTTTAAGAGAGAAAACTAGGAAAGGGGATAGCATTTGAAATATAAATGGAAAAAATCTAATAAAAATATGTAGAGCTCAAAAAAGAAAAAAGAAAGAAAGAAAGAAAAATCAAGTGAACGTAAATCTGATAACTGTTTAACAAAGAATCTTTATTCTGTTTGAGCCTGGAGACATCACATGTTAACCACCACAGTGCAGATCAGTTAGTACACTTATGAAAAAACCCACAGAGAACACAGTGTCTCTTCCATATCCACCTCACCTCCCTATGGGGATTCATGACCTCATTGTGCCATCTGCTGGTCATTAGCTCCTCTGAGAACGGGTTTCTCATGGCTTCAACTGAGGTTGCATTGTCTGGTTTAAGAAAAAATCTTATCCATGTAACTTCAGTGTTTACAGAGATCCACTGAAGAGAGAAATGGCTTTAGTTTACCTGGGGATGATGATTTATGCACCAATGATTTTAAGTTGTGCCAATATTCCCATAATGTTTCTCTTGAAGTCAGGTTCCACCTTGCTTGCAGTTGAATCCAGCTCTTGCAGTTCCCATTTCTAAAAATGTGGTGACAGTAGACAACTGGCTCTTTCCTGATGTCATAAGTATACACCTGGGGCAGAGCACTTTTGATCAGAGGTAAATCACCCTACATTGTTTAGTAGACACAGTGAAAATACCTACAAAATAATGGTACACAGGAGTGAGACTATACATATAAACAACTAAAATGTTGATGCAGCTCAGGACCTGGCTTGACTCTTAGATGCTGAAGCAGTTTTGGAATTACTGCTGAAATCCGCCTGTATTAACAAAATGAATAATTAATTAAAACTCTTAAAGATAATGAAGAAGAACCATCCAGATGAAAGGTCTGAACTTAGAGACCAGCAAAGAGAATCACTCATGGTGCGTCAGGACTGCACATGATCATTGTACATGAACTCTTAGCAGCTATAGTTAACACCACAAAACCTTAATAAATCGCTCCGGTCAAAATTAAAGCATGAGAATAAGTGAAATATCTAAGTAGCAACTGTCTTTCCTTGTAAGTTTATGTCATATTTAACTGCTTGGGTTGGCATGGTAGAATGTGAGACTTGGATTTCATATATTTTTCTCTCAGGTTAACTCATCCAACTTGGTTCATGTGTTCTCAGCTTTCCCCACTAAGCAAAGTATAACCATATTTTAAAAATATTACAATGGTGTGGGACTTCCAAGAACACAAACCATGTTTTAGACTATTGGCATTTGAAATTTGATGATGAAAATATGCTCACTTTTTCTTTGGAAGGATTCTAGGTGTTGTTTATGTACTAGTGAATGACATGCATATGTATATATACACAGCACTGATTGGAATCTACATATTTTTACTTAATAAAATAAGGGTGGTCAGTTATTTGAGAGAGATTGATTGGAAGATCCCAATGGAATCAAGAAGGCAATAGTGGGGTACACATGTTCCTGATATATTTCACACATGAATAAAAATGTAAAAGAATAAGCAAACTCATGTTAAAAAAGAAAAGTAACAATTTTATATATGATTAGAATCTTCATGGAAATGATTGTTTCGCACTGTGCATATTTCACCCATAATTTCTACTCTTTCATTTCTTGACTGTCCTATTTTTCTCTATTTTGTTAAGTACTTTCATTTATACACTGTAAGGTATTCATATACATAACTATATAAGAATGCAATATCTAAGAAGTACTAATGAGATACTCATATGATGTCTGCATATATTCATTCAATACAGTTAATATATTGGAAAGTTCATATCATTAATGCATCTGTGACTGAGGACTCTGTAATCATTCTCACCACTTAGACCACTCATGAATATCTGCATCAAACATTACACACTTAACACAGAAGCTCCTTGATCATGGCTGAGAGCAGCTCTAATCTGTTGTATAAACATAAGAATTTATAAGGAATTTTGATATCTTGAACTTCAGAAATACAACTAGGGTCAACTAGGGCCTCTGTCATCTCAGGCCATGGGCATTTGACCATGTTTATTTGGGAAGAGGCTGTTCCTATGCAATAGACCACAAATCCAATCACAAAAGAGTAAAACAATACATAAGAGTCCTGAACTAATAGATATATCTTACCTGAAGCCTGATATTGTAGACTGCAAGGGTAGGCACAGTATAACATCACTGATACTGATGTCTTTGTATTTCTTCTAATGTGTATGACATTGTTCTCAAAAAACAAAACAAAACAAAAAAAACTTGGTTGCTAGATTACTTCATGTCCTGTACCATAGTCCTTATCAAAGAGTGAAATATAGAATAAAACTGGCTAAGACCAAAAACTCTAGATACAGCACGTGCTGGCAAGGAAAACAATCCCCTATTGCTGGTGGGAGTGAAAACTTGAACATCCACTCTGGAAATCAGTCTTGGGATTTCTCAGAAAATTAAGAATGGTTCTACCTGAAGACCCAGCTATAATACTATTGGAAATATACACCAAACTCTCTTGCATGCACAAGGATGTTTATTCAAATATTTTCATAGCAGCTCTACTTGTGATAGCCAGAGGTTGGCAAAACATATTTGCCCCTCATCTAGAGAATGGATACAAAAAATGTGGTTCATTTACAAGATGGAATACTGCTCAGCTTTTAAAGGCAAACACAATAAATTTTGCAAGAAAATGGATGGAAGTAGAAAATATCATACTTGCATCTGGTGTTCCTCTTCCCAAGGTTCTCCATTTTCAGGATTCTATCAGTTTGTGTTTACTTTATTGCATCTATTTCCATTTTTAGGTATTACATCATTTTAGTTATTACCTTTACCTGTTTAATTGTATTTTTCCACTATGTCTTTAAGGGATTTATTAGTTTCTTCCTAAAAACCTCTATCTGTTTGATTGTATTTTCCTGTATTTATTAAGGGATTTATGTATTCCCTATTTAAAGGCCCCCATCAACTTTGCAAGACTGGATTTAAGGTCACTTTCTTGTATTTTGATTGTGTTAGGATATCCAGGGCATGATATAGTTGGTTAGCTATGCTTTGGAGATGTCATGTTGCCCTGGCTCTTGTTTGTGTTCCTTCAAGTGTCTTTAGCCATGTAGACAGCACTGGACCTAGATGTAGTTGTAGTCAGTATTTGGAAGAAGATGAAGGTCGATGGCCCTGGTATGGTAGGCCTCTAATGGATATACTTGGTTTGTGTGGTTTCAGACCTGCAGTTCTGTATAATTCATATCCAATTAACATGGGCAGAGTGGTGGCAGAATGTATGTCCCTCTGTATGGGGATGACAATAGTTGTGACATACTACTTTGGGGATATGGAACCTGAAGAGGCTAACTGCTATATACAGAAAGAACACTATTGGAGCAATAGAGACACCAAAGCACCCACAAAACTTTCATCCCAAGTTTTTTTCCAGTCTACAAGAAATGCAGGGATATAAACCAGCTTGGTGGCACACACCTTTAATTCCAGCACTCAGGAGGTAGAGGCAGGCAGATTTCTGAGTTCAAGGACAACCTGGTCTACAAAGTGAATTCCAGGACAGCCAGGGCTACACAGAGAAATCCTGTCTCAAAAAAAGAAAGAAAAGAAAAGAAAAGAAAAGAAAAGAAAAGAAAAGAAAAGAAAAGAAAAGAAAAGAAAAGAAAAGAAAAGAAAAAAGAAATGCAGGAATAAAGATGGATCAGAGACTGTGGGAATGGCCAACCAAATGGCCAAACTTGAGACCCATCTCACTGGCAAGCACCAATCTCTGGCACTATTAATAATATACTGTTTTGCTTGTAGATATGTGCTTCTCAAAATCATCCTCTGAGAAGCTCCACCCAGCAGCTGACTGAAACAGATGCAGAAATACCCATAGCCAAACATTGGACGGACCAATGAGAGTCTTATGAAAGAGTTGGGAGAAGAATTGAGGGATCTGTAGGGGATAAGAATTCCAAAGGAAGACCCACAGAGTTAACTAACCTGTATACTTTGGAGTTCTCAGAGACTAAACCTCCAACCAAAGAATATATACAGACTGGAACTAGGACTCCTGAATATATGTAGCAGATGTGCAACTCAGTCTTCATNTGAATCCCCCAATACCTAGAGTAGGAGCTGTCTGTAAATCTATTGCCTTCCTGTGGATCCTGTCCTCCTCACTTGTCTGCCTTCTCTAGCTGCAATGGGAGAGAATGTGCCTAGTTCTGCAGAGACTTGATGTGCCAGGGTAGGGGGATACCTAGGGATGAGAGGGATCCACACTCTCAGAGAAGAAAAGAATGGGGGAGAGAATGTGTGAGAAGGGGACAGGGAGGATGTAAATTGAATAAATAATGAAAAAAGTCCCAGAAATTTAATGTTACAATTTGACCTCAATGAGATGAGAATAAGCAAGAATATAAGTGATAACAGATAAACACATTGGTACAGAAAAAATGCAATCCTTTCTAGATTTAGATGTGAGTGTAACCTTGTGTAGTGACACTGGACATCACTTTGACCATGCCACCAAAAATAGTGAAAAAATGGTGCTGTGTCCCAGCCCCATCCCTCCCCAGCATGCACTCAAATGACTCTATATTATTACCAAGACATCTGCACATCCATGTTTATTGCTGCTCCATNCACAGCAGCTGGGAAATGGAATCCACCTAGATTTGTAACAAAAGACAAATAGATATTGACAATGTGGGATGTGTAGGCAATGAAATACTACTCATAGTAAAACATGATTTATGAATACTAAATGTACTGAATGGACTTGGAAAAAGATATGCTGAATGGGTCACCTGAGTCCATATAAGAAATGCTCCCTGTTTTCTTATATACTTTGCTTATTTGAATTTTTTAAATGTATTGAATTATTAGAAGCCAAGAAAGTAATACATATAAACAATATATACATTTATATAATATATACATAAGATATAATGTACATATATATTTATGTATACATACATATGAATAGCTAAATATTTTTTTATGTGAACCATGACTGTAACTGTGAACTTTACTGATTTCCTAACTTTTCTACATGTTCTTGTATATTTTCTCCTCTTGTTTGTTTTCTGTGTCCAACTTCAAAACAATAGACATTGCTTTATTTTACTATATTTTATTTCATTGTGTTTGGCTTTTATTTCTTTGAAACCTCTTCTTTTCCACTGATAGATATAAAGGGAATATATCCAGAGGAGTGGGGGGAGGCGGGGAGGAATTCTGGGGAGCAGGAAAGAACCAAACTCTAATCAGGATATATTGTATGACAAAACAATCTGTTTTCAATAAAAGGGGGAAAACTTTTTTAAAAAAGAGAGTGTAGAAGAGGAAAAGGAAGAAGAGGAGAAAGAAACTCAGTGGTCTGTGTCTGGTCATGCTCTGTGGTTATGTGAGATACATGATTGCAGAAAGCCAAGAAGGAAGTAGATGGGTGAAATTTATTTATTTATTTGTTTATTTATTTATTCTGACTTAGGTATATTTGAACAGAGGTTCCTACATGTATAGACTGTGAGGCTCCCAGAAGACAAGAGTTATTCATTAAACATCTAAGTGCCAGTCACAGGATAACACACTATGAGTTAATAGTCATAGAATCCTTACAGGTGCTACAAAATAATGAGGTATTGCAATTTCTCTAAGTTTCACACAATTACTCCACAATTAAACCTCGGTTCTCAGAAAGAATTTAAACACTGGATAGATTAAAAGATCCAGAGGAGCTGGCACCAAAGAAACTGTCTTCATACATAACAGGACTCATGCACATATAAGCTTACAGTGACTGTGACAACATGGAGAGAGTGTGCCCAGACACCATCCACAAGATATTACAGTGTTGAAACTAGCTTTATCTAATGGAGTACCTACCATTGGGTCTATTAGCCACACTTAAAGTTGGACATATGTCCAGCAATATAAGTAGTAAGTTTCATGCTTGGGAACTATGGAAGAGGGTAGTAATGTAACACTGCTGATTGTGTGAATATCCCTGTGTTTCTGAGACTGCAGAGGAAGTTCATCTAAGAAGCAACATTATGTACAATATCAGAACCTATTGCAATTAAAAGGTACATATACTGTATTGGTAAAAGAGTTGGATGAAATGTGATTTAATAATATAATGACCAACCTACAGGAATTCTATATACATACCCGTGCATGTTAATATATTCACATTCTAAGAGAGGAGAACTTCTACTGGGACACAGAGCCAGAGTTAGCAACACACCTGAGGTCACTTAATACTTAACTGTGAAAGGAGTGGTGCTTTGCCAGGATGTTGGTGATTTGATTTATAGGTCAAATTCACATTACCTTTATCCCCATCTATTTCAACAAATGTTCTGGTGTCTCAGAATCTAGTAATATTTTTTAATATATTTTAATTAGATAATTTTATTTATTTACATTTCAAATGTTATTCCCTTTCCTGATTTCCCCTGTGGAAACCCCCTATCCCATCCTCCCTCCCCTGCTTCTATAAGAGTGTTACCTCGTCCACCCTCCCACTCATGCGTCACCAACCTGCTGTTCCCCTACTATGGTGCATCATATATTTGCAGGACCAAGGCCCTCTCCTGACATTGATGTTCAAAATGGGCATCCTCTGTTACATATAAGTTTGGAACCATAGGTCCCTCCATGTGTATTCCTCCATTGGTAGTTTAGTCCCTGGGAGCTTTGGGAATCTGGTTGGTTGATACTGTTGTCCTTCCTATGGGTTGCATTCTTCTACATACTGACCTCCATTTGAACCAGCACCATTAGTTGAAAATGTTGTCTTTTTTTTCCACTGAATGGTTTTAGCTCCTTTGCAAAGATCAAATGACCACAGGTTTGTGGGTTCCTTTCTGGGTCTTCAATTAAGTTCAATTGATCTAACTGCCTGTCTCTGTATCTATGCCATACAGTTTTTATCACTATTGCTCTGTAATACTCTTTGAGTTCAGGGAAGGTAATTCTCAGCGACATTTTTAATATGCATCATCATGATGTTCTGTTTTGTTATTTTTTAATAAGAAACATGTCAATAGAGGTAGTCACTGATGAAGAAATTGCAAAGGTACAGTGTCCTGTGGGTTTAGCCTAAACAAGTATCACTTTATTTTATATGTCCTTTTACCAAGCCGACAAAGGCACTATAGGAGTATTAGGAGGCAATAAATGGGCATTTAAAATTTCTGTTTCTGAGCAACTCTAAAGATTAATCTTTCTGTCATCTCTGTCCTAGCTCAGCTTGCTTCTCATCCAGGGTTTCTGACACACTCAGGATGTGGTTATAACACTGTGTCTTGCACAGTAATAGACCGCAGAGTCCTCAGATGTCAGTCTGCTGAGCTGCATGTAGGCTGTGCTGGAGGATTTGTCTGCAGTCAGTGTGGCCTTGTCCTTGAACTTCTCATTGTACTTAGTATTACCATTGTAAGGATAAAAGTATCCAATCCACTCAAGGCCCTGACCAGGCCTCTGCTTCACCCAGTGTATAACATAGCTTGTGAAGGTGTAGCCAGAAGCCTTGCAGGACATCTTCTTCACTGAGGCCCCAGGTTTCACCAGCTCAGCTCCAGACTGCAGCAGCTGGACCTGGGAGTGGACACCTGTGGAGAGATAGACACAGTGGATGTCAGTGACCCCCCAGGCCATTACTCTTCTTCAGATTTGGAACTGGTAAGTCCCTTACCTGTTGTTACTGATAGGAGGAAGAAAAAGATCCAGCTCCATCCCATGGTTAGAGTCAGTGTGTTCAGGGACTGTGGAGAGGACACTGGTCGTAGGTTGTTTTCAGGGTGTGGACATCCCTGTTTTTACTTCCATAGTCAGGTAATTTGCATATTCATGAGCAGGGGACTTCTTACATAAGAACCTAGTCCAGCTAGAGAAGAACTGGAGTGAAAAGGCACATGGGTCAGGCAGCAGAATGCTCAAGTCCAAATCCAGTACCTCTCTGAGGAAATGCATCCCATACACTTTCTATGAGTCCTGGACTGCTGGCATGGTTGTAACTACAGGGAAAATTATCTCAATCTATATGTGAACTAAGTCTGTTGCTCCACTCTGGGATATGTCAACATGTTGATTTAGAGATAATACTTTGTGGTGATGATGATGATGAAGAAGATGACGATGAAGATGAAGATATTGATGATAATTACGGAAAATTCAAAAAAAACAGCTAACTTTTATAGTTTTAGAATCTTCTTTCTAATATATGCAACTAACATTTGCCTTTCTAACAGGCTATATGCATCAAAATTCAATAAAATGACTAAAAGTAAGTGTGCTTTAAAACTATTTACCTATCAACAATTCTTGTAGGAGGATGATCACTAAATTACAGGAATTAGCTCTATGTGGGTCAAAAATTATTTTATCAGTAAGACATGATATGTATATATATATATATATATATATATATATATATATATATATATAATAAAATACACAGGCACAAACACATACAAACATATTTCTTAACCAGAAATAAATAAGAAATTTAAATTGCTTTTGGAAATATGAATGTAAGTAGAGATAATGGTATTAATGATGACAATCTCAAAATCACAGACATTAAAAGAGACTCTCGTTAGAAGCTCTTACACATTTCATAGTCACAAATGACTGTTTATGCAAATACATGATATTGCGTCAGTGAAATTCCCTAATAATAAATGGAATAAATGGAAAGACAGAGGGAAAAGAGATGGCAGGATAAATATACACAGTATGCAAAATGCACATATGAAAAATCTGTACTTATGTAAAGTTGTTATTTTTATATTTCATAAGGATTTTTACATCTGAAATATGCTATAGTTTACCACCACTCTCAGGACTTACACCACTATCTACCACTACTAGGTCCCTGTGGATCCTGCTGGGAGCTTCCAATAACTCTCTTTGACAACATCCTACTTTGTCTCTTTCACTAATTAATAACACAGCGAGTTAAGTTTTATATATATATATATATATATATATATATATATAGAGAGAGAGAGAGAGAGAGAGAGAGAGAGAAAGAGAGAGAGAGAGAGAGAGAGAGAGAGAGAGAGATCACTAGTAAAGAGTGAACCTACAGATGTCTTGCCTCGAAAAAATGAATATATTTTGTTCAAATGGCATGAAATGACAAAAGACTTTCAGCCTGGTTTGGGCCATCAATTATTCCTCCTATCTGTGTTGTTGTGTTAATTGTTATCTGGTGAGTTCAGGGGATATATGCAGCAAGTGGATATATTAACCTCAAAGGATGACTTCTGTTATTGAATTCTTATGCATTTACCCGATATTGCTAAGCTTGCCAGTAGACATCTTTACCTGTTCAGGCATTTTGAAGTCTCTCATGTGGTAATATTCACTGGTTTCATTTGTGTGTGCATTATGCTGGTAAGTATACCTACTGAGAGTTCATATGTGAACTAAGAACAGTTAAATCCATGGAGACAGAATTTGATCTCCTTTGAGCCCATTTTCTCTATCTTACATCCTTTCTTTTCCCTGTTTTATGTTGGTCCTTGATTTTGGGGTGAGACGTTGCTATCATTACTCCTCTGTGGCTGAGTACTCTGTCAGTCATTCTCAGCACGCTGACCACTCATGAATGTCTTCGAAATCTTTACACACAACACATATGATCCTCTTTCATAAAGTCTCAGACAGTCTACTGGGAATAAGCACAAATATTTATAAAGTAATTTGACAACCTGATCATTACCAATTCACCTGAAGTCTACTAGGGCCTATATTGTCTCTAAAAATGAGCTTTTAAAACCACACTTACATGAGATGAAGTCTTTCCTATGAAAACTGGCCAAAAATAATAAACAGAATTATGTTGTTTCCCAGCAATAACCCTCTCACGCATCTACACAAATGACTCCACATCTTATTATAGAAAGGCTCATACACTTATGTTTATTCACATCAGGATACTCATGGTCTTTTCACAGCATATAAAGGAAGAAATCTCCCCAAATTTTCAATAAAGCATAAATAAAAATGATATAATCATATATATAGAAAAGTGAATATTATTCAGTGATAAAATGTATCACGAATACTAATAAAATTAATCATTATTTATTTCAATGTGAATGGTTGCTTTGCCTACATGTGTATCTGTATGTCACATGTGGACCTAGTGTGTGAGGACATCAGAAAAAAACATCAGATCCTGTAGGACTGCAGTTACAGATGGTGGTGAGCTGCCATGTGGATGCTGTGGGTGCTGAGAGTTGAATCTCTGTTCTCTGTAAGAGCAATAAATGCTTTAAACCACTGAGCTAACATTCCAGAACCACACACCTTTATTTTCATTTACTATTTTATCAAAGAAGTTGGATCATTTGACATGTAGAACATCCCATACCTGTGAATTAGAAACATTTTATTATTTATTATGTTTATTTAGTGATTGATTGATTGTGTATGTACATATGTTTACACAAGTATATGCCATATGTAGTGGCCAGAAGAATTTCTTCTATACTTCTACCATGTGGAGCTCCAGCATCCAATTTCAGCTGCCAGGCTTGGTCATGAGGGTCTTTATCCTCTGAGCCCTTTTTCTGGCCAGTAATGTAACATCTTGATATGGTTCAATACTTCATACTGAATTCTGTTTGACATAGATGCTTTTTTAGATACAGAGATCTCTTAGCATTGAACAGCTTGCTTTGTTTTTGCACAGAGGTAGGACAAGGCTAAACAATGTGTGTGTGTTTGCACCTATTTAAAAGATCAAATGTTTTCCTAGGCATCACTAGTGTTTGAAGTTACACCTGTCTGTCATGAAGGATTGAAAGATGTTGATGGTTTAATTCTGTCATCTCTCTCTCTCTCTCTCTCTCTCTCTCTCTCTCTCTCTCTCTCTCTCAATCTCTCTCTCTCTCTCCCATTTAAAGGGAACATTTTAGCAAGATAGAGTGGCACATTTATAAAAGTCCAGCACTACAAAGACATAAGCAGGAGGACCAGGAATTTAAGGGTAGCCTAGGTTCCAGGAGACCTTGTGGTGGTTTGAATATGCTTGGCCTAGTTAGTGGTACTATTAGAAGGTATTTCCTTGTGGGAGAAAGTGTGTGACTGTGGGGGTGATCATACAGATCTTCCTCCTAGCCTCTTGGAATTCAGACTTCTCCTAGAAGCTTTAGATGAAAAAGTAACACTCTCAGGTTCTTTTTTGCCATGCCTGCCTAGATACTGACATACTCCCACCTTGATGATAATGGACCGAACCACTGAACCTATCAGCTAAACCCAATTAAATGCTGTCCTTATAAGAGATACCTTGGTCATGGTGTCTCCTCACAGCAGTAAAACCCTAAGTAAAACACACTATGTCTCAAAACAAACAAGCAAACACAGAAACAAACAAACAAACACCCACTAAACCAACCAATCATGAAAAAGAATCCCACATAATTTTCCTTTCATCAGCTATTTTGCTTCATATCAAAATGAAACAAACAGGTGAAGTAGAAACCTCTAGATGTTTGGGGAGTTAGTTATGTCAACTGACATTTTGCTGGAGCACACAGGTGAAATAATGTCTTGCTAAAGCAAACACATGGATGAATGTTTTCCTGAAGCAGACACAGCTGAAAGGATGTTTGATATAGCAAACACATGGAAAAACATGTGAGGAAAGAATATCAGTATGACCCCACAGTAATGGGGAGACTAGCACTGAGCCTTGGTTTGATTTGCTCAACTTCTCTATTCTTCATTAAANTCATGCACATATTGGTTTGCCTTATATAGCATTGTTGAGATAAACTTGTGATAATGCCCCCACTGAAACAAACTTGCTAAAAACAGCCCATTAGGTTTCTGTGGCCTAACCTCAGGTCTATTGGGCATCCCTGTGTTTTCTTCAGGACTGAACTACAGTTGCCTGTTTGTGACTGATGTCTACCTGCCTAAAGGTCTGTAGCTGCTGAGGCATACTTGGTATTCGCTGTGTGAATGAACTCCTGCCATAAACTTCAAGCTTACCCACAAAGAACTATTGCTGAACATTCCACTTCCTCCATATCCTAATAACTTTTCTCTTCCACTACCCATCTGCTGGGTGATAGGCTATAGGAGAGTTTGAACACTCAGTAAATGTAGGTTGTGAAAAATTTATGCCTACACCAAGAAAAGGGGTTGATTCTCTTCAGAAGATACATTCAATGTTTATATATGCAAAATATATGATCTATTACATATACACATAGATTAATTTTAGGGGTAATGGTGATTGAACTCTGGGCCTCATACATGATAAAGAAGTGCTCTATGGATTGGCATCTCCAAACATCCTGACCTATGCTGTAATGTTGAGTTTCAAACCCAACTCTTTTTATGTCAAGTATTTGCCACAATGGTAGTTAATCTTCTGTCACCATGACTAAGCTTCGGCTACTTACAGTGTAAAAGAGGAAAGATTTAATTCCCAGTTTGAGATGGTTTGGTTCATGTCCCCCTGACTTCACTGCTTTGGGTCCTTGTGTGATGAGACAGAAAGTGTGGCAAACAGCATGTGGTAGGAGAAAGTAGTTTGCCTATCAGTGGAAAGGAGACAGAGAACAACAGAAAAGTGCCAGGGTGAAGGTAGTTTGTGCAAAGGTACTCTGCCAAGGAGGCACTTCCTATAACAAGGTATTAAATCACAGTCCCAATGATCCAGATGTCTTTTGAATCTCCCTCAAATCTACAGCTGTGCTGGATGAATCTTCTAGGCAACTTCCAGGACAATCAAGCGGACACCCAAGATAAGCATCACAACCACTGAGCCACAGACCCAGCTCTTAGCAAACAGTTTTCAAATAATTATGTGGTTTTCTAAGGGCTACCAGAGTGACTTATAATTGATTTTAAAAAATGATTCAAAAATGAGTTAGTGGCTAGCCCAGGCTTATTGTCAAAAGGAAGAATTTTCATCGTAGAGATTTGCAAAAAAGGGTATGAGAAATGATGCCAAAGCCCATTTGCTAGTTCCTCTTGCAGAGATGCCAACCCGCCCACCTGCAGCACATAGACCCTTTTCTCTCTCAGGACCCTATTGGCCTCAGCATGACTTGAATTTTCAATTGCCTGTCTCTCCTAGTGAGAATGTCATTGCTCCCTGCTATGTCCCCCTTTGTTGGGAACAGGATGCTGGTATGAGAATTAATTTACTAAGGAAACTGAAACCAATATTAAAATCCCTGGCCTGCACCTCACATGAGTCCAGAAATTCTTTGGGTACAAAGGGTCAACAGACACAAAGTGGCTCTGATGATGTTGATGTGGTTTCTCCATCTAATTAAAGAAAGCATTGGTCTACTTTTCTCTAATGGCTCACTGGAGTTACATTTGGGCATTATTTTATTTTCTTTCCTTTTGTTTTCTTTCCCCTTTGGACAAAAGCCTGGTTTATTTCTCTTTTATTTATTTATTCTTTCTCTTTTCTTTTTCCAAGACAGAGTTTCTGTACATAGCCCTGCTGTCCTTGAATTCATCATGTAGAGCAGGTGGGCCTCAAACTTACAGAGATCCTCTGCCTCTACCTCAGGAGTGCTTGGAGTGAAGGTGAACACACCACTCCTAGAAAAGCCTGGTTTCTGATGATTGCCTGACCCTCCTCCATTTCTTCCCTCTCCCTCTCTCTTCTCTGTCTTGGTCCAGTGCCACACCAGAGACACACAGGTTTTATGATAAAAAGAAGAACATGGTGTGAACAGAGACTGTTCCTGCGAGGGCAGAGCCTTAACCAATTCAGCACAGGTAAAATTCCCAANTTGGGAGAAGGAAATGGACACAGGTGCTTAGCTTGAACCAAGGAGAATTGCAATTGACATGCACATGTAANGGAATAATCAGTTTTCTCCAGAGGAGACTCACAGGGGTTGTTAAGCACAGTTAATCATGAAGACATGCTTAGCAGTTGATAGCCAACAAGAAAATGAACTCAGTGGTATTTTGGCAGACAATTTTTTTTCATATTGCTTTGTTCAATTCCATTTGTATCACATACATTTTGCATATGTATCATAGCTACAGAGTTGTAGTTTTATTGGTCTCTCTCTCTCTCTCTCTCTCTCTCTCTTTCTCTCTCTCTCTGCTTCTGTGTGTGTGTTTGTGTGTGTTTCTTGTTTTTCATTGTTTTCATTTTGTTTCTGTTTCTTTCTAATTAACCTTTAAAGTAACTTTCTTTCTTTCTTTTTTTTCATTCTTTCTGTCTACCTTCCTTCCTTCCTTCCTTCCTTTCACTTTGCTTTTTTTCAGAAAGAAAATAAGATTTGCATTTTGTTGAGTTCAAACGTAGGACTAATCTAGAAATCGTTTTTAGATCAGATAACGTTATTAGAATACACTGTATTACTTTTATAGAAAAAATTATAAAAGCCAAAAAACAAACACTGAACATTAATCTGAGAATGAATCTTTCCTAACATTGAGCACAGAGACATCACACTGTTAATCATAGCAGGGAAGATCAGTTAATACAGTGAAGAAAGAAAACCACAGAGGATACAGAGTCCCTTCCATGCCTACCTCACATCTCTATGGGGATTTGTGGCATTTTTCTGCCATCTGCTGGTCATGAGCTCCCCTGCGTGTAGGTTTGACAAGGCTTACACTGAAGTTGCACTGTCTGGCTTAAGAAAAAAGGCATCCCTGAAACTTCATTGTTCACAGACCTCAGCTGAAGGGAGAAGTTGTTTTAGTTTACCTGGAGATTATGATTTATACAGCAGCTGTTTTAAGTTGTGACAGTATTAGTATAATATCCTGCTCTATTGACAGTGTGGGATGTATAGACAATGGAATACTGCTCATAGTAAAACACAAATTATGAAGTTTAAAGGAATGAATGGACCTTTAAAAATATGCTGAATGTGGTCACATATGTCCATAAGACAAATGCTTCATGTTTCATGTTTTCTTTAATAATGTTCACTGAATTGACTATTATGTTGTGTGTTTAATTTCTAGAAACCAAGAGAGTAGAAATGGGCCAGTAGTGTCACATGAATTAAAGGAGATGATGTAATAAAGTAGAGATAAAATGAATGCAAAGAATGCATAGATATGAGGCAGAGTGATTCAAACATGAAATGGTGTTGGGACATCGATAAAAATGAGAGTGGCATAGGGTAAACCAATGTTAACTGTTATAACAGCAGTAAGATGAAATGTAAGATCATTCAATGTAGGTAAAAATATATATAGAGAGAGAGGAAATGAAATGTATGAAGCATGTAAACAACCCGGGGATCCTGAGTGTCAAACAAAATGAATTATGAAGTAAACAGAGAAAAAAATTCCAAATTTTGGCAGGGCACTGGTGACTCAAGCCTTTCTTGGGAGGCACAAGCAGGCAGATTTCTGAGTTCGAGGCCAGCTTGGTCTACAGAGTGAGTTCCAGGATAGCCAGGGCTCTACAGAGAAACCCTGTCTCAAAAACCAAAAAAAAAAATCTATAAAAACATCTTAAGATATAATGAATTGTTCATAGTTGCCTAATATATATTTGGGAGTATGTTAATGTTGATAGAGAAATTTTATGATCAGAAAATTATCAGCATTTATGGATCTTCTGATAGAGTCTGGTTATCAAACATACTGAATGCCAGGAAATTCTGTGAAAAACTGCTGGTATTCAGATAATACTTGCTATTCAGTTGTTACAATTGCCTCAGTGATCTGAGCCTGGACATGCTCTATGGCTATGTGGGATATATGTTTGCAGAGTGGAACATATATGGATGGGTTAAATGTTTTACTTTGATTTAGATATATTTGGACAGAGGTACAAACAAGGAGGGCATTGTAGCTCGCTGATTATATGAGTTATTGATTGGACATCTCAGTGCTTGTCACAGGATAACTCACCATGAGTTAATGGTCAGAGAGTCCTCATATGTGACACAAGAGTATGAGGTATTGCAGTTGCCCTAAGTTTCACAATAACTTTACAATTAAACTTCATTTCTGAGAAGAAAAAAAAAACATTACACTGTATAGAATAAATGAGTCAGAGGATCTGGCTCCAGAGAACTGTCTTCCAGACATAACAGGACACATGTGCATGTGAACCTACAGAGACTGAGAGAGCATGCACAAGGTATCCATATGGTGTCCCAGTGCTGAGAGAGGGTCATGGCCACAGGTGCTCACCCTTCACTAAGAAGTTTCTGAAATTAAGACTTGTTTGGCATGGAAAATTAGCTTTCTCCAATGGAACATCATTGGGCCTATTAAACAAACTTAAGGGTGGACACATGTCCAGCAATTGAAGGCCAACACTCAGTCCGAAGTTACATCCTAAGGGTATGTGGAAGAGGGTACTAATGTGACACTGCTGGTTGTGTGAACATCCCTGTATTAGTGATACTGCAAAGACAGTAAATATAAGAACAACCATTTATGAATGATCTCAGACCCTACCTCAATTAACAAGTACATGTTGGTAAATGAATTCTATGAAAAGTGATCTAATAATATTTTGAACAACCTACAGGAATTCTATATGCACACCTATGCTTTTAAATATAAGTATTTCTCACATTCTAAGAGAGTGGGACTTCTGCTAGAACAGAGCAAGAATTAATTCATCTAGGATCACTTAATACTTAAGNTATAGACAATGGAATACTGCTCATAGTAAAACACAAATTATGAAGTTTAAAGGAATGAATGGACCTTTAAAAATATGCTGAATGTGGTCACATATGTCCATAAGACAAATGCTTCATGTTTCATGTTTTCTTTAATAATGTTCACTGAATTGACTATTATGTTGTGTGTTTAATTTCTAGAAACCAAGAGAGTAGAAATGGGCCAGTAGTGTCACATGAATTAAAGGAGATGATGTAATAAAGTAGAGATAAAATGAATGCAAAGAATGCATAGATATGAGGCAGAGTGATTCAAACATGAAATGGTGTTGGGACATCGATAAAAATGAGAGTGGCATAGGGTAAACCAATGTTAACTGTTATAACAGCAGTAAGATGAAATGTAAGATCATTCAATGTAGGTAAAAATATATATAGAGAGAGAGGAAATGAAATGTATGAAGCATGTAAACAACCCGGGGATCCTGAGTGTCAAACAAAATGAATTATGAAGTAAACAGAGAAAAAAATTCCAAATTTTGGCAGGGCACTGGTGACTCAAGCCTTTCTTGGGAGGCACAAGCAGGCAGATTTCTGAGTTCGAGGCCAGCTTGGTCTACAGAGTGAGTTCCAGGATAGCCAGGGCTCTACAGAGAAACCCTGTCTCAAAAACCAAAAAAAAAAATCTATAAAAACATCTTAAGATATAATGAATTGTTCATAGTTGCCTAATATATATTTGGGAGTATGTTAATGTTGATAGAGAAATTTTATGATCAGAAAATTATCAGCATTTATGGATCTTCTGATAGAGTCTGGTTATCAAACATACTGAATGCCAGGAAATTCTGTGAAAAACTGCTGGTATTCAGATAATACTTGCTATTCAGTTGTTACAATTGCCTCAGTGATCTGAGCCTGGACATGCTCTATGGCTATGTGGGATATATGTTTGCAGAGTGGAACATATATGGATGGGTTAAATGTTTTACTTTGATTTAGATATATTTGGACAGAGGTACAAACAAGGAGGGCATTGTAGCTCGCTGATTATATGAGTTATTGATTGGACATCTCAGTGCTTGTCACAGGATAACTCACCATGAGTTAATGGTCAGAGAGTCCTCATATGTGACACAAGAGTATGAGGTATTGCAGTTGCCCTAAGTTTCACAATAACTTTACAATTAAACTTCATTTCTGAGAAGAAAAAAAAAACATTACACTGTATAGAATAAATGAGTCAGAGGATCTGGCTCCAGAGAACTGTCTTCCAGACATAACAGGACACATGTGCATGTGAACCTACAGAGACTGAGAGAGCATGCACAAGGTATCCATATGGTGTCCCAGTGCTGAGAGAGGGTCATGGCCACAGGTGCTCACCCTTCACTAAGAAGTTTCTGAAATTAAGACTTGTTTGGCATGGAAAATTAGCTTTCTCCAATGGAACATCATTGGGCCTATTAAACAAACTTAAGGGTGGACACATGTCCAGCAATTGAAGGCCAACACTCAGTCCGAAGTTACATCCTAAGGGTATGTGGAAGAGGGTACTAATGTGACACTGCTGGTTGTGTGAACATCCCTGTATTAGTGATACTGCAAAGACAGTAAATATAAGAACAACCATTTATGAATGATCTCAGACCCTACCTCAATTAACAAGTACATGTTGGTAAATGAATTCTATGAAAAGTGATCTAATAATATTTTGAACAACCTACAGGAATTCTATATGCACACCTATGCTTTTAAATATAAGTATTTCTCACATTCTAAGAGAGTGGGACTTCTGCTAGAACAGAGCAAGAATTAATTCATCTAGGATCACTTAATACTTAAGAATATGAAAGGAGTGTTTCTTTGCCCAGATGTTGGTGATTTGGATTTTATAGGTCAAATTCAAATTATCCATTATCTCCAACTATTTCAACAAAAGTTCTGGTCTCTCAGAATCTAGTGATATTTTTTATCATGCATCTCCACACTTTTTATTGTTTTGTGAAGTAAGGAACATGCCAGTATATTTGGTCCCTAGTGAAGTCATTGCCAAGATATGCTGTCCTGTAGGTTTATCCTAAATCAGTACACTTTATTCACAGATGTCCTTTTTAAAAAAAAAATAATAAAATTCCATTAATGACAACTAGATTTATTTTCTTTTTTCCAATGTTTTATTAGGTATTTACTTCATTTACATTTCACATGCTAACCCTAAAGTCCCCTATACCCTCCCCCCCACTCCCCTACCCATGCACTCCCAATTCTTGGCCCTGGTGTTCCCCTTTCCTGGGGCATATAAAGTTTGCAAGATCAGGGGGCTTCTCTTCACAATGATGGCTGACTATTCCATCTTCTGCTACATATGCAGCTCTAGACAAGAGCTCTGGAGGTACTAGTTAGTTAATATTGTTGTTCCACCTACAGGGTTGTAGACCCCTTCAGCTCGTCCATTGTGGGCCCTGTGTTCCAACAAATAGCTGACTATGAGCATCCTCTTCTGTGTTTGCCAGGTACTAGCATAGCTAAACAAGAGATAGCTATATCAGGGTCCTTTCAGCAAAATCTTGCTGGCGTATGCAATAGTGTCTGCATTTGGTGGCTGATTATGGGATGGACCCCTGGGTGGGGCAGTTTCGGGATGGTCCATCCTTTTGTCTCAGATGTCCTTTTTAAAACAAGACAAAAGCAACATGGGACTTTGAGGAGGAGGCATAAAAATGGACACTCACTATTACTATTTCTGAACAAGTCTAAAGGTTAGACTTTTTGGTCATCTCAGTGACAAGGCTGATTGATGCTCCTCTGGGGATTCTGACACACTCAGGATGTGATTATAACACAGTGTTGTCACAATAATAGTCTTCAGAGTCCTCAGATGCCAGGATATTATTTGCAGGTAGGATGTACTGGAGGATTTGTTTACAGTAGATGTATCCGTGCCTTTGAAATTCTGATTTTAGGTAGTACCAGAACTTTCAGGATCAATTCATCCAATCCACTCTTGAGCCTGTCCAGGCCTCTGCTTTACCCAGTTCATAAGTAGCTGCTAAAGGTGTAGACAGAAGACTTGCAGCACACCATCACTGAAGCTCCAGGTCTCACCTCCTCAGCTCCACACTGTTGCAGCTGAATGTGAACAACTGTGGAGAGAAAGGCAGAGTGTATGTCATTGTCACCTCAAGCCCTGTCTCCTTTTCAGATTTTGAAATGGTGAGCCCATTCCTGTTGTTATTGATGGGAGGAAGAGAAAGATCCAGCTCCATTCCATGGTTTGAGTCAGTGTAAAGAGGACTGTAAAGAGGGCACTGTAAAGATGACACTGATCATAGGTTGTGTTTAAGGTGTGGAAATACCAGAATTTACTGCCATAAACTCAAGTTATTTGCATATTTGTGAGCAGGAATCTCATATAAGAACCTATTCCAGCTGGATAAAACCTGAAGAACTGAGAAGGCACATGGATTAGGCAGCAGGATGCATAGGCCCAAATCATACTCATCTCTCAGGAATGCATCCTATATACTTTACCTGAGCCCTGGGCAGATGCTTTGGATGTAACTTTAGGGACTAAGCTCTCAGTAGATTTTTGGCCTGTATATTTTTGCTCTACATTGGCACAATGTGTTTTTCACAGTTTATATACTTCAAAATTGGCTAAAAAATAATAAAAGTAAATGTGTTTAAAATGTTTACATATCAATGATTACTGGAGCAATATCATGAATAACTAAATTATAGATGTAAGCTATAGATTTTTAACAAAGGATTTTATGACTAAGTCATTTCACTGGACCTTCTAACATTAGGTTCCTGTTGTTCTCTTTGGAACCTTCCAATAAGTCTCCTTCCAAACATCCTAAACATTTCTGTCTCTTTAAATAATAACACAGTGAGTTTAATTAGTACAACCTATATAAACATACACAGGGTCATCACTAGTAAAGAGTAGAACTCCAGAAATCTTCCCCTCAAAATAGATGAATTTTGTCCATCAGTTTTCAAATGCTAAAAGACCTTCAGCATGGTGTGGGCTCTAAGAGTACCTCCCCATTCATGTTGTAATTTTTTTTAATTGTTATATTATTCTTAGTGGTGATAACAGAGTACGCCTGCAACAAGTTGGATAGATTAACCTCAGAAAATGACTTACATAATTCAATTCTATGGGATTAAACTGATATTCATAAGCTAGACAGTAGACATCTTTACCTGTTCATTAATTTTGAGGTCTCTCATGTGGTAATTTTCACTGGTTTGATTTGTGTGTGTCTTGTCCTGGAAAATATAGCTATTGAGAGTACATATGAACACTAAGAACAGTTAAATCCCTAGAGATAGGATTTCATGTCTGTTAACCTACTTCTCTGTATCAAACATCCTTATTTCCCATGTTTTTGATACCCCTTTATTTTTGGGTGACAGATAGATATCATTACTCGTCTGTGGCTGAGTACTATGTCAATCACTCTCAATACTTAAACAACTCATGAAAGTCTGCATCAATATTTACACACAGCACATATGAGCCTCTGTGATCAAGATTTAGACAATCTACTGGCTATAAACATAAATATTTATAAGGCAGTTTGACAACATGACAATTATCAATATGACTGGAGTCTACTGAGTCCTATATCATCTATAAACATGTATAAAGTTTTTCTTAATAAAATTTACCAAAATTAATAAAAAATCATGTTGTTTCCCAGTATGTCCCTCCCAAACATGTACACTAATGACTCTATATCTTAATATAGAGAGATTTGCACACCCATGTTCATTCACAGCATGGTGCTCATGCTCTATAAACAGCAGTTAGAGGAAGAAATCATCTCAGGTTTCCAAAAAAACAAATAAAAAGTGACAACGTTGTTCACATAGAAAAAAGAGTATAACTCAGTGCTATAACATGAAATGCATAATCTATAAGTGTATGCAAGGAATGGGGATAATATACTGAATGTTCACCCATGTCCTTTAGAAAAGTGCTTCATGTTCTTATTCAATATTTGATTACTTTTCTTGTTCTTACTTTTCTTGTTCTTACTTTTCATGTTCTTATTCAAGATTTGATTACTTCATGTTCTTATTCAAGATTTGATTACTTTTTGGTATATTTAATAGTTGAAGCCTGGTGTCTTAGTCAGGGTTTCTATTCCTGCACAAACATCATGACCAAGAAACAAGTTGGGGAGGAAAGAGTTTATCCAGCCTACATTTCCACATTGCTGTTCATCACTGAAAGAAGTCAGGACTGGAAATCAAGCAGGTCAGGGAGCAGGTGCTGATGCAGAGGCCATGGAGGGGTGTTCTTTACTGGCATGCTCAGCCTGATTTCTTACAGAAGCAAAAAAAAAAAAAAAAAAAACTAGCCCAAAGATGGCACCACCCACAAGGGGACCTCCCCCCTTGACCACGAATTGAGAAAATGCCCCCACAGCTGAATCTCATGGAGAAATTTCCCCAACTGAAGTGATAACTCAAGCTGTATCAAGTTGACACAAAACTAGACAGTACCATTGACTCCTTGTCATCTTGACACACAAGCACATCATTAGTGATCCTCAACCCTTAGGTCTTATTCCTCCCCAAGATCTAAATAACTTTAAAAGTCCCACAGTCTTTACATATTAAAATTTCAATCCTTTTAAAATACCCAGAATCTTTTAAAATGCAAAGCACTTTAAAATTCAAAGTCTCTTAACTATAGGCTTCACTAAAAAACTTCCATCAAGAGGGAAAAAACTCAGGGCACAGTCACAATCAAAAGCAAGATTCAATCTCCAACCATCCAATGTCTGGGATCCAACTCATGATCTTCTGGGCGCCTACAAGGGCTTGGGCCACTTCTCCAACCATGCCCATTGTAGCACACAACTTGTCTTCTCGGCTCCAGCTCCAGCTGCCTGTACTTCACTGCTGCTGCTGTTCTTTCGGGTCATATCATGATACTGGGATCTCCAAATACTGCAGTCTTCCACTGTAACTAGGCTTCAACAATAGCCTCTCATAGGCTCTCTTCATGGTGCCAATCCTCAAGTCCTTTGTATGATCCCTTCAGTCCTGGGCCAACAATTGTAACTGAGACTGCACCTTCACCAATGGTGTTCCATGGCCTCTCACAGTGCTTCCATGGCCTCAGCTGCTCTGCATGACCCCTTCATGCCTTGAAAACCAATACGACTTGAGTAACTCTTACACATTACCAAGTCCAGCCACAGCACAAGATACAACCTTGACTATCTCTGGAACACAGCCTCTGTGCGCTCAGAAAACACTTCCCAGAAGATGTCATCTCAATNATGCTGGTCTCTTTTTAATCACCGCTAATTTCTTAGCTCCAGCTAACCAGCATCTATAGTCCCAGTAAGAAAAAGTTTTCACTTTAGTAGTTCTGGTATCTTGTTAATCACAGGTGATTCTTCATCCCCACCTAAGCAGAACCACAGAATCTTCACAATCCAAAATACCAATGGCCCAGAAAAGAGTCTTTAATTTTCCCTCTGAAATTTCACAAGTCAGGCCTCCATTTTCTTCACTGTTCTCAACATTGTCTTCCAAGCTTCTATTCAACATCTCACAGAGCTCTTAACATGGAATGGATCTTCTGCCCTAAAGTTCAAAAGTCCTTCCACAGTCCTCCACAAAACATGGTCAAGTTGTCACCTGTATACCCCACTACTGGTACCAGTTTGTCTTAGTCAGGGTTTCTATTCCTAGACAAACAACATGACCAAGAAGCAAGTTGGGGAGGAAAGGGTTTATTCAGCTTACATTTCCATATTGCTGTTCATCACTGAAAGAAGTCAGGACTGGAACTCAAGCAGGTCAGG
>NW_018391907.1:4817-29520 GCF_900095145.1 Mus pahari | reverse complement strand
ACTGTGGCTGAAGGCACAGAGCCTGAACCAAGTCAACCCACATTAAAATCCCCAAATTGGGAGGGGGAAATGGACACAGGTTCTCAGCCCTAACAAAGAAACTCTGCAATTGACACTCACATACAAAGGAAAAATTAATTTCCTTCTATAGAGCCTCACAGGAGATATTAAGCACGGAGATATTAATCAAGGAAGACAGGATTAGTAGTTGATTGCCAACAAGACATATTTTCTATCTTATTTCCGCAGATTTTTTTTCAATATTACTTTATATAGATCTCTTTCTCTCACTTCAGTTTGCCCTCATATGAGCACTACAGAGCTTTGATTTTACTGATTTTACTGTCTGTGAGTGTGTACATGTGTGTTTGTATCTGTATCTGTGTGTCTGTGTGTTTATGTGTCTGTGTTTTTATGTGTGCGTCCCTGTCTCTGTGTGTACTTGTGTGTGTCTGTGTGTATATATGTATGTGTCTCTGTGTATGTATATCTGTGTCTGTGCCTGTATGTGTGTGTGTGTGTGTTTGCATAAGTGTATGTATGTGTATCTGTGTCTGTGTCTGTGGCTGTGTGTGTATGTGTCAGTGTGTGTATATGTGTGTCCTCTGTATGCCTGTGTGTGTATGTGTGTGTGTGTGTGTGTGTGTGTGTCTTTGAGTGTGTCTGGGCATGTGTGTATGCATGTGTATACATGTGTGTGTGTGTGCATATGTCCTGGTTTGGTTTTGTTGTTTTTTGTTTGTTGGCTTGTTTTTTTTTTGTTGTTGTTTGCTTTTGATCCCCATCAAACTTCTTTCTTTTATACTTTTTGCTTTTTCAGAAAAAAATAAACTAAAAAGATGTGTAGCTGGGAAAGATAGAAGGTAGAAAGGCTCTGACGTAAGTTGTGGGTAGGGAAATCAGGTATTAGAAAACATTGTATGATTTTATTCAGAAATTACAAAAAGCTATAAAAACAAATAAACATACATCTGGGAAGTGTTTCACAATGAATCTTTACAGTGTTTGAACACATACACATCACATGTCAATCACAGCAGGACAAATAAGTTAATACATTTAAGAAAGACAACCACAGAGGACACATTGTACCTTCCATACCCTTCTCATCTTTCTATGGGAATTTCTGGCCTCATTGTGTCCCCTGCTTATGATGAGCTTCCATGCACTTAGGTTTGTCATGGCTTACACTCAAGTTACACAGTCTGGCTTGAGAAATACTTTGTACCTGTCAGTTCATTGTTCATGGAGCTAAGCAAAAAAGAGAAGTGGACCTAGTTTACATATGGATAATGACTTAGACATCAGAGGTTTTATATTGTGACAATATTGCTGCAATGTCCCAAGGCAGGTTACTCCTCTGTGGCAGTTGGAAGCAGCTCTTGCATATCATATTTCTAAAACAGTAATGACAGGAGGCAACAGTTTTTTCCTGTATGCATCAGGCTACTTTTCGGGCAGAGAACCTATGTTCCCTGAGGGTAAATTTCTCACCTACATTATATAACAGACAAAGTAAAATTAATAATAATTTGACAAGGGAATGAAAATGTTGTCATAAATAACTGAAATCCTGCAGCAGCTCAGGATATGGCTGACTCTTAGAAGATGAAATAGTTTTGGACTTGCTGCTGGAATATGCCTGTATTAACAAGAATGGATAGTTAGTGAAAACTCTGCCTGGAGAAACTGAAAAGGACCAACCACATGAAAACACTCTGGAGTCCCATAAAAGTACTAAACTTAAAAGTATGATATATACACAAAGGACTCTTGCTAAAGCAAACACATAAAAGACCCTTTTCCTGAAGCAGACCCAGGTGAAAGAAACTATTCCTGAAGGAGACAAAGGTGAAAGTATGTCTGGATATAGCAAACATGTGAAAGGATCCCTGAAGAAGTAGTATAAATATGAGACCACATACAGTGGAAGTTTTGCACTGAGCCTTGGGTTGGTTTGTTCCACCTCATAATTCTTAGCTAATGACAGGAATGTAATGGTTTGCCTTATGTAGTGTTGTTTAATTCACCTTGTGTTAATGCTGATATTGAGAGAAACTCACCCAAGAACTGCTTGTGAGTTTCCTGCAGTTGCTTGCTGCATCAACAACCTTAGGCCAGTTGGGGAGCCATCTGGTTTCTTCATGATTGAGTTACAGGTGCCTAATGTCAAAGAATTCCAGGGCAGCAAGCACTACAAGAACAACCTTATCTGAGAAAGAAAAAGTTTTCTTGCCTGTCTTATTCCTCTTTCAGAGACGATGGTGCTCACCAGATTTTTACCTGGACCTACTCAGCTATCTCAGGACCAACTAGAAGCTGGAAAAAGGAAAAGATCTCAGATATCACAGCAGACCTTGCAGATCTCCTCTGGAATGATGCCTCCCTAATCCAGATATATTAAAGGCTGCATTCAGAGCTTCTTAGAGGATATTAGGGATGGAGATGCTCCCAGAAATCTATGTGGCCAGTGTTGTATGGATATGGGGGGGGAGGGTCAAATTCATTGGCCATTCAGTTGGCTCATGAAGGGAAAATTAAATATGATGATATATTAAATGATTATATATGATTATTATATGATTATATATTAAATAATATATAATATATTAATATTACTAGATATGAACCACCAAAAGAAAAGGTCATTTACAAAAAATAACCTGACCTGGTTCGAAAGGAAGTTATAATTGTAGATGACCCAGATATGCAATGTCCCTATGAAGAGGCCATTGAAGAGATAACAGAAAAGAAAAGAGTGGCCTTGCAGAAGATAGAATAAAGGAAGGTTGCTGCTGCCATGCCATCTCAGCAAGGAGGAACATTCTATTCTGGAGCTGAACAAGGGGTTATTCAGATGGTAGAAATGCAGAAATACCCAAGATTCAAGATTAGTAAGAAAATTCCCTGAGGACCACCTTCTCCTCCAGTGCCTAAGATGCACTGTCCTACTTGGAAGAAGAATTTTAAAGATCAGTAAGAATGGAAGATCTCTCCGTGTACACAGCTGGAAGAACTTGAAACTTTATAAGATTCCATTGGTAAAGAAGTGGCCTTTGATGGAAATAGGGATGCAGGATATACATATAAATGAAAATTTGCAAACTCTCTATTGCTGATCTGAAGGTAAATGAAGCTGTGGAAATGTGAGCCAAATAGGAGAAAATGATGGCTGAAAAAGCAAAAGCAAAACAAAACAAAACAAAGCAAACAAAACCAGGAAGTGAAACTTATAGAAATGTCCCAGAAATTCAGAGAGGAGAGCTGGGCTGAAAGTCCAAAGGAAGGTGAGGCCTGTGAAAGGGATGAAATCCTTGATGACAGTCAAAAAGAGAGGGTGGATGACTGGAACCTTTCCAGGGCAGCTCCTGCTAACAACAAAGAAATGAAAATTGAGATGTCAGTGAAGTCACTGCTCTGGTATGCCCAATCCTCAAACTTCCAATGAAGTCCCTTATGAGCAAATGCTCTTCAAAGTTGCCAAGGGCTTGCAGGAGGAGAGGATGAAAATTACATTGTTTATGATGAGGCCTGGAGAGGTGGGAATGATGAGGCTCAGAGTATCTACAGGCCCAGTAAATGTAAGGACAAGGACATGTAAGTTGATGACTTCAGAACCAGAATAATGACCCACAGATTCATTGCTGATAAGGCATTTTATTGTTTAGACTATATACAGAGAGGCCAAGAAGGACCATTTCATTTTGAGGAAGATTCTTTTGGATTTGACAACTTTTTGGAAGAAGCCAGACTGCACAATGTTTCTAAAGGACCCTCTGAAGGCATGCTCTTAGCTTGTATAAAGCCATGGTGTGTCTGTATTCTACAAGAACTCTGTTCCATCCTCACCACCTTGTGGTACTTAGTCCCAGGCAGTTTAACAAAATAGCTGGTGTTCCCCCAATGCCATGGCCTTTTCTTGCTTATTTTCTTGAAGACTGAAATTTGCTAAGTGTGTCCCATCAGACCCTTTGGGGATGTCACTGCAGGTTTGAACTTTTTTAAGACCAGAGATAGAATCACTTAAGTCAAGCTCCCAGAGGACAGTGCTTTTGTTTCCCTTTTTTTCTCAAAATCAGTAACACATGGGTGACTCTTACACATTTCCAAGTAGAGCTGCAGCAGGATGTGCTTTGCTTCTCTCTGGAACCCAGCTTCCTTGTATTCTGAGAAAATACTTCCCAGAAGATGTCACCTCAATGAAGCTGGTCTGTTCTTCATCCCCACTAATTTTTTAACTCCAGCTAACCACCATCAATTGTCCCAGTAGCCGCCTTCTCTTCTTGACTGTAAATTCAGAGTCACAGGGCCAAAGCTGACAAGTTCTGCTTCTTGCAGGAAATGAAAACTGGTCCCTTTTTTCGATGACAATATGACTAGCTTCATCTTTCACAACTCCTTCACTGCCTAAGCTTGACTCTCCTGGGTCTTGCTGTATAGATTGAATTTGAACTCAGAGATCAGTATGCCTGTCTCCTGGGATTAAAGGTGTGTATGAGCATGCATGCATTTAAGCTTTCTTCACCTAGGACTTGCTCTGTTTCTGGCTGACCTTGAACTCAGAGATCTGCTTGGCTTTATCCCCTGGGATTAAATTTTGCTGTGTAGGATCTTGAAACAAGTTCACCACTCCCTTAATTTAATTTTCTATCCTCGAACTCAGGATTCAGCTCCATTTCTATTCCTGGTTCTGCATTAATATTTGACCTATATATTTTATGTTCTCCCTTTCAAAGCTTGCAATGCATATTCCAAATGCTAGTCATGTGATGTAAGCAGAGAACAAAGTCTATGATGGGCATTTCTGAGACTTCCTTTGTCAATGCGATTAACCTGATTCGATAAAGCTTAACCACATTCTGTCTATTCAGTCTAGGCCAAAATGCAATCAATTAGGAGCACTAATCCCAAACACTAACATGGTGGCTCAGAGACATCTGCTACTCTAGTACCCAGTGGGTCCAGTGCCCTCTTCTAGAAACTTCAGGCACCAAGCATGCATGTGGTTACAGATAGATATGCAGATAGATAAACACACACACACACACACACACACACACACACACACACACACACACACATATATATATATATATATATATATATATATATATATAATAAAATTATGAATGAACAAATTTTGCTTACATTAAGTGCATGAGTGCAAGGGTGTTTGTCTGTGTGAGTGTCTGTGTGTAAAACAACTACAGCACCTGAGTGAAAGTCAGAGAACCACCAGAGATAATCTGTTTTCCCCATCTATCTAATAATAATCTTGAGTACTCTAAATTCTTAAAAATGTATGGAAATGGTATCTGAGTCTATTAAGTGTTTTATGAAATCTTAAACTGCTTTTTTATGTAAAACTACATTCCTCAGAATGATAAAATGAAATTTTTATTAAGTTATACAATTCAATGTTGTGTACAGAGGTTTTAATAAATAAATTCTTTCTTTCCAAGGCATGAGGTTTCAAGACAGCAGCGCCTGCATGGTTGAATCAGAGGCAGTGATGAAGTCCCTTTCTCAGAAAATTCTCCAGGAGAACCTTCTAGCTGCTACTGCCTGCCCAGGAACCTCACAGTCATTCCTTTTTTAAAATTAAGAAGTAAATCATATGAAAAGCAGAAGGTTGCTGAGTCCGTGATTGAAGCACCATTACTACCTTCTCAAAGGTTGGCTGCTTGCTGGGACACTCTGCTGCCAAGATGCCCCGGATTACAATCAAAGGGGGAGTGTGGAGGAATACAAAGGATGAAATTCTGAAAGCAGCAGTAATGAAATATGGGAAGAACCAGTGGTCTAGTATTACCTCCTTGCTGCATAGGAAATCAGCAAAGCAATGCAAAGCCAGATGGTATGAATGGCTGGATCCAAGTATTAAAAAAACTGAATGGTCCAGAGAAGAGGAAGAAAAACTCTTTCACTTGGCCAAGCTGATGCCAACTCAGTGGAGGACCATTGCTCCGATCATAGGAAGAACAGCAGCCCAGTGCTTGGAACACTATGAATTCCTCCTGGACAAAACTGCCCAAAGGGAAAATGAAGAGGATACAACAGATGATCCCTGAAAACTTAAGCCTGGAGAGATAGATCCAAACCCAGAAACCAAACCAGCCCGGCCTGATACAATTGACATGAATGAGGACGAACTTGAGATGCTTTCTGAGACTCGAGATGGCTGGCCAATACTCAAGGCAAAAAGGCTAAAAGGAAAGCAAGAGAAAAGCAGTTGGAGGGAGCAAGGCGCCTTGCTGACTTCCAGAAATGAAGAGAGCTTGAGCAGCAGGCATAGAGATTCAGAAGAAAAGGAAAAAGAAGAGAGGAGTCGATTATAATGCTGAAATCCCATTTGAAAAAAAGCCTGCTCTTGGTTTTTATGATACTTCTGAGGTGAGCAACCAGGCCCTTGATGCTGATTTCAGGAAATTATGACAGCAGGATCTTGATGGGGAGCTAAGATCTGAAAACAAAGGAAGGGAAAGAAAAAGAGACAAACCGCATTTAAAAAGGAAAAGGGAATCTGATTTACCATTAGCTATGCTCCATACTAGTGGTATCTCTGAGTTTAGGAAAAGAGAAGAAAACTTGTGCTGCCTGCCCCTCAGATTTCAGATGCTGAACTCCAGGAAGTTGTCAAGGTAGGCCAGGCCAGTGAAGTTGCTCTGCAGACTGCAGAGGAGTCTGGAATAACAAACTCTGCTTCTAGCAGTCTCCTGTCTGAGTACAGTGTCATAAACAACAGCTTTTCTCTGAGAACCCCAGGGACACCATCCTCTCAAGACAGGATTCTACAGGAAACTCAGAACCTCATGGCCTTGTCCAATGTGGACACGCCATTGAAAGGTGGGCTTAATACCACACTGCATGAGAATGACTTCTGTGGTGTGACCCCACAGCGGCAGGTTTTGCACATTCCAAATACAATTCTGTCTACACCTTTCAGGACTCCTGCTAATGGAGCTGAAGGGCTGACTCCCCGAAGGGGAACAACCCCTAAACCAGTTACTAATGCCACCCCAGGTAGAACACCACTTAGAGACAAGTTAAAAATTAATTCTGAGGATGGAATGGCAGAGTACAGTGACCACTCTTACTTGAAGCAGATGGAAAGAGAATCTCGTGAACATCTCCATCTAGGGTTCTTAAGCCTCCCTGCACCTAAGAACGATTTTGAAATTGTTATGCCTGAAAATGCTGAGAAGGAACTGGAAGAACTTGAAATAGATGGTACCTACATTGAAGATGCTGCTGATGTGGATGCTCGAAAACAGGCCATACAAGATGCTGAGCATGTAAAGGAAATGCAACAAATGCACAGAGCTGTTCAGAAGGATCTACCCAGACTGTCGAAACTATTTTAAGACCTTTAAATGTAGAACCACCTCTAACAGCTTTACAGAAGAGTGAAGAACTGATCAAAAAAGAAATGATTACGATGCTTCATTATGATCTTCTACATTATCCCTACAAACCATCTGGAAATAAAAAAAGAAAATAATATCGGGTGTGCTACCAGCAATTCAGAGCACATTACCTATCTTGAGCATAGCACTTATGAGAAGTTCTCCAAAGAAGATCTGAAAAGGAAGTTCTGGTACAAGAGATGGAAGTGGTAAAACAAGTAATGAGCCATGGAGAACTCTCCAGTGAAGCTTACAACCAGGTGTGGAAGGAATGCTACAGTCAAGTCCTCTATCTTCCTGCTCAGAGCTGCTACACTCATGCTAATCTTGCTAGCAAAAAGGACAGAATTGAATCACTTGAAAAGAGACTTGAGAGAAACAGGGGTCACATGACAACAGAAGCCAAGAGAGCTGCAAAGATGGAAAAGAAGATGAAGATTTTGCTTGGTGGTTACCAGTCTAGTGCTATGGGGCTCATGACACAATTGAATGACTTATGGGACCAGATTGAGCAGGCCTACTTGGATCTACACACTTTTGAAGAACTCAAGAAACATGAAGACTCTGCTATTCCCCGTAGGCTAGAGTGCCTAAAAGGAGATGTGCAGCAGCAACAGGAACAAGAGAAAGAGCTTCAGCAGAGATATGCGGATTTGCTGGTGGAGAAAGAGGGTTTACAAGCAAAGATCTGAAGCACAGTTGATGCTCAGCCACATGAGAACTAGTTGCTGCTTTCATACTTAGCAAGGAGGAATGGACCTTCCTCTTCATTGACAAAGTTACCCAGTACATGTGGTTTCTCAGTTGTTTCTTGTGAATGTTACTGATCTTTGCATTCTGTATTACAAACTTGAACTCCAGGATCATGAGGGTTTAAATTATCCAGATGCTCATTCTTTGCCAGTGTCATATTCATAAAGTTTCATAGTTTAGGCCTTTAATTTAAAGAGTCTGAGATAACAGTGAGCACAACATCACTGAGCAGAGAAAGTCAGGTCTGGGTATCCCGATTCACTGATATGTCTTGGAAATGAAGGAAGAAGCACATGAAGGAGACGACTCCTGTTCAAGTCTAGATACTTCAGATGGCAGGTCAGGAAATCCCTGAGGAAGGACAGGAAGTGGAGGAATTTTCAGAAAAGGATGATGACAAAGACTCTGATGATTCTGAAGCACAAAGTAGATTCCCTCTCTGATGGCACATCTGCTCCACAGTCTGTTCCTACTTCTCAGATACAACCAGCTCCCATGCCAGGAAGACCACCTGTCCCACACTTAGAGCCTCCTGGACCACCTACAGGCTTTCCTCCATTCCTAAGTCCACCTGGAATGCCAGGAATCCAAGGGCCTTTACCTCAAATTTTACCTCAAGTACCTCCACCAGGCCCACCAGGTCTGTCCCCTAGCATCATCCTCAGGGAGCCCTACCAAGTCTACCTCCTACTGCACCTCCAGGTATCCCTGATCATCATCCTGGCATGGTGCACCTACCCTTGGGGCCTTCTCTGTACCTGCCCCATCTGGCCTTTTCCCACCAGCTCTCTTGAACAACACAGGGATGCTGAGTGCCCTGCCAGCATCATTCATCAAGCAAAGGCAGAGGATACAAGTGAGGCCACCATCAAGAATAAAGCCACAGTGACCATCAGTGCCAAGTCTCAGATCACCAATCCCAAAACGGGTGTCATACAGTTTGTGCCCACTGCAATGAGGATATGCCATGAGAATCAGCTGGAGACTACTGTTCTGTAAAGAAGGTCGAAGAATGACTCTGCTATGTCAGTTGCCAAAGCAGCCCCATGATCTCATCCTTCAATTCTTGTCTCAGTACAAACTAAAGGTGATGCTTATGAAGTATTTATGGAAGAGATGGAAGGACTGCTGTGACAGACAATCCTGCCAGGACAGACTTCTCTTCAGAATACTGGTTTGTGGAACAAGAGGCTCTTGTGAAAGTTAAAGTTAAGAGAAATGTCTACTGTCAGTTGTTTTCCAAGTCCAGTTCCAGAGCCTCCTAATGTTTGCCTGCAGGGATCCACTCCCCCTCACCCCACACAAGGTGTTTCTTTTCAATAGATCAGGAGGTAAAGCACTGCTGCTGTCCCAGGTTCTATTTGACACCACCATCTCCTTTCTCTCTTCACCTCTCTATACTGGAAATTCTGTTGTGAATCATGTGACATGAGCCAAGAAATCCATAGGAAATATAAAGTTTATTTTATCTTTGTTAGCACCAGGATATTCCAAGCCTTGCCTAACCATGTGAGCCTTGAACTGCATTGCCAGGACAATGACCTTCAATCCCACAATCCACTTGGCTCAGTTTCCACCCTCACTGGTGTGACTTCATTTTCTGTATAAAATAGAAAGCCATCTTCTCCTTGCTTTCTTTGCCCTCTTTGCCTTCTTCTGTCCCCCTCTTTCTCTCTCTCTCCTCTTCTCTACACTTCTACCCACTTCCCACTCCCCCATTCCCACATAATAAACCTCCCCAACATGGAAAACATTGGTTTGGTCTGCTGCTTGGTTTATCTGCTCAAAATATAAAAATCTTGGCATTTGTGTTTGAGTTATTTTTAATATTTTCCTGAAAATATTTTGTAATATTTACCTTGTAGTAAATGGATTACAATATTATTTCATAACTCAAAGTAGGATATATGGGAAGAAAATATATAGTTCTGGGATTAAAGTTATTTTCCACAAGCTAAACTCTTTGAGTGTTTCATGGAGAAATGAAATGTCCCATACCAAGATCAAAAGCTCAATGTGGTCCAATGGTCACTGCTGGAAAAGCCTGAGGTCTCTCCACAACTCCTGCAAAGGCTGCCTGCACTAAGTCTGGGAGTGGCTAATGAGCTACAAGGATGTTTTGGAAGAATGCAGGTCTCTTCCCAAACTATCTTACTCTGGATGCATAGTAAAGCACATTCTAACCACACCTCTTGCCACATGCAAAAGCATGCTCCTTCCTCTGAGAAGTCACCATCCTTTGTGTAGCCTCCCCCAGCCTTCAGCAGGCTGTTTCAGACCTTGATGCCACTGAAAATGAGACCACCTGGGGTGGAGCATTCAGACTTAGATGGTTCTAATGTTCTGTCATCTGCCAATGCTCTGCTCCAAGACTACCTGCTAAGTGGCTGAACCTTCCTTCCTGAGAAATTTCTGAGACAGCAGGCAACCCAGCTACTGACACCTTCTGCCAACCTAGTGCTGCCAGACTAATTGCTTACAGCCTGGCTTCAGGCATCAAGAGTGGATCTACAGGAGATGGGTTTTTCCCATTTATGAGCACAGAATTTCAGTAAACATTGGGCCTTGATGAGAAATCTGTCTTCGTCTCCTTTCCACTCTCACCTTTCCCTCCTTTACAGTTCCAGCCTCATACCCTGGAACCCAGTTACTGTGGCTGCAGGCGGCTATACTCTGGATCTGCTTAAGGCTTGTAACATTTCTCACCATTCAAGTCTCCTTTCAGAAGTACCCCAAAATTCCACTTATCCTCAACACCAAAGGAAACTCAGAGCACACATGATTCCCCATTCACAGAAAATATTGTACTTCAGTCCTCTTGGGTGATCAAAATGTAAGGTTGCATTCTAATGTATGAATTGGCAGCCAGAATGAGAGGAACAGAGGACCTGAGGCAGGGCCTGAGGAGCAAGAAAAGAGGGTGTGAACCCTCTCAGAGATGGCATCTGAAAAGCTAATCAGGTTTGAGAAAGTGAAAGAACTGAAGTGTATGAAGTGTATGAGGCCTTCCAGGACTTAGAGGAAGTGATGGAGAAGAGTACCAGAGAAGCTCTGGGCCATTAGGAGTAGTTGATGATTTCAACCTAAATCATGGAGAAGCTGAGCAGCAGCAGCAGCAGCAGTGGCAGCAGCAGTGAGTGAAGAAGGCAGAGCAGGAGCAGCTTTGCAAGGAGGAAGACCAGGTCTGTGTGGGAGTCCTGGAAGAGCAGAGATTGGATTCAGGGGCCTGCACACTGGGAACAGTACATAGCTGGGGTAGAATCAGGCTACAAGGGTGGCAACTGGTTGTCCTAGCAAAGATGATTGTCCTTACATTGTTGGATGCAGGCTCAGTGGCAGATGTGGCTGGGGGCAAAAAGAATCCTGTGGACTGTGGCTCTGTAAGGGAAGACATTCTTCATGGCACCTCAGAGTGGATCCTGGGAAGAGACTTCCCATGGTTCTAAACAAGTTTATTGTCAGAGAGGAATGGGGATACACACCAGACTCCACGACTCAGAGTGGGCCTGAGATAAAATACCTTTTGCAGGGAGGAATATCTGGGAACAGAAGCTAATTAGCTAAGCTCTGCAGGTCTCTGGGAACCTCATGGTTGGAGCATGGAGAACACTTTTGGGCCTACTTTACTGTGGTCACATCTCTTGTCTTATTGTCTTGGTCTGAGATGTTAGGGGTGTTGCCTCATGTACAGGAGGAAGGGCTTGGGACCTTGTCCTTTCTTAACTGATGGTCACCAATCTCCCTGGTGGACTGAGGTGACTTGACAGGGGCCTGGTGCCAGGAGCAGGTGAAGCTCATCTTGTTCTTTCTCTGGGGCTTCTAGCCTTTAGCTTGATCTTACCTGACATCCTCTCTTGGGTGATCCCAGTACACCTTTTTCTTCCGGGAGACAGGGACATTGAATATTCTATTTCTGAGTAGTTATTTTTTAAAGAATGTTTGTGCTTCTCTAATCTTGAAACACATACAGAAATCACAGCCCCACACAGAAATGAGAATACATCCTTATGTAATTACTTACTAATCCACTTACTAATCCAGGGGTAAAATTTTCTGTAAGAACTTTCTGAATGAAGTTTATGAATGACATCATCCCAAATGGTGAGTGTGATGATGTTCACACACTGGAACTATGCTAGCAGATGCATTTGCCCTGTTGTGCTCTTCTCCCACACTGCAGGAAAATGAACATCTTTTCTTTGTGCAGCTGGTTTCAAATAAAAACATAAACTGTACACGGATCATCTCAGAAATCTTTTTCTTTATCAGATTTTTAGGCTCCTGTAAAAGCTTTGGTTTTGAGCTTAAACATAGATCGTGGGGTTGTCCCACTGTCAGAGAAGAGAATTTTCTTTAAGAAACATTAAAAGCAGTATTTATCTAATGTTAAGCTTAGAGACTCATACTGAGTGACTCAAGTGGTTGTTGTCTTCCTTCTACTCGTCAATTGACACATCTTAATCAGTAGGTATGATAAGGTTTCAGCCCCTTTGCCTATACTTCGGTTTCCACTGCTCTCTCTCTCTCTATATATATATATATGCTGATAATTCATTAGCTGGTTTTCCATGTGGGAATGTAAGTCAGAACAGGATGTATTAGCGTATATGTGCATTCTGCATTCAATTCCGGGCACCAAAACGAAAGAGGAGTCTTCAAGGACTTCCCTTTTCAAACCTTATCGAACACCAACTACTCTTAAAGGTACATGGAACACATAGCAGAAATACTCACTTTTATTCCATCAATAATATGAGGTTCTTATACAGCATTCTGAAGTCCTTCCTGTCAGAAAAACTGAACCCAACCTATGCCTCTGTGAAAACCAGAGTCCTTTGTCCTGAAAGTGGTAATTTTAATCATGAACATCACAATATCATGGACCATTCACATAAAACTACCAACTTTGTCATTTGCCAAAATTAGATCTCAAATAATACATGACAGTAGCCCATACTATACACAGTCCTGGCTACCCAATACTAAATCTTAGTGTTTCAACACTGGTAATTGAGGAAATACTAACAGAACTTTCTGCAAGTACATTTAATACAGTCAAATGTCCAAGACACAGACCCTTAATAGTTTTACTCAAACAAGGTTCCACTGAAGTACCTGTGTTTCTTTTTTTTGTATCTAATGAAGTACTTGTGTTACTTTTTTTGTCTCTAATGAAGTATTTGTTAGAAAAGCCCCCAAAGGTAGGTGCATCTGGGCATTCCTGAGAACAATAAACCTAGTCCCCACTACCACAGCAGCACATGATTTGTTCATGGGTATGTGCCTGAGCAAATATATGCCATGTGTATATAGGTAACCATGGAGACCAGAAGTGGCATTAGATACTGTGGGCTGTACTTGTGAGCCACCCAGTGTAGGTTCTGGGAATCAAACTGAGATCCTCTGGAAGAGGAACAAGTGTTCTTCACCACCCCTCTCTTCAACAAGTGTATTCCTCCAGCGTGCTCAGTGAAGAACAAGAGTAAAAGTCAAACCTTCACCAGCATGGATCCAAGCTTCAGGTTAAACAGTTTGCTCCCTCCCTGGTGGAAGAGGCAGAAAGTTTCTCATTTGGGTTAGTATCTGGCACAGAAGAGGCTCCAGTGTATTTGGAGGCACTCTGTCTGATCCCTCCACCTGTATAGTAGAAGACACTGATGTTTATCTGGTGAAGATGTATATTTGTCCCTTATTAATCTTTCTTACAAAATTACACTATGTAGCCATCAAGCAGCCACAGGCAAACTGGGTTTATCTGATAGGGGCCTGGAAATAAGGAAAGGGGCTGGAGAAGGATGAAGCAAAGACAAAGTTCCGATCAAGGCTCAAAGTTTTAAATAAGCTTTGGGTATATAAAGGAAAATAAAAAGCACAAAACCCATCTCCTTATTCTGATGGAGTATGTTGTAGCAGGAAGATCAGCTCAAGCAACCAAAACATCAAAGTTCCCATGGCAACCTGCAACTGCAGCCAAGACAGATGTCCCTGTCCACGTTGATAAGACCTGTCATGGTAAATGTTCAAGGTCTGCATGGCCTGCTCAAGAAAGGGAAAACTGCTCAACCTTTTCAAAGCCTGAAAAGGCCTACTGAAACCTGAGAAGGCTATAATACACTTCCAATAAACAAAGAGTAGAAAATCACTGTGATATTTCAAAGGTAAATTTGTTAACATATGATATAGGAAAAACTGGTGATACAGACAATGATCCAGTCCCAGTGATCCAGTCCCACATGGAACCATTTTCAGAACTCAAGGCATTAAAAGTTTGCACTAAAACTGAGATGATAGTTGTGTATAATTGCACATATCGGTATTCTAGCATTTGAGAAGCAGCCAAGACCCGCGCTGATCATCACTGGTAAGTTGGAGGCCAGCCCAGGCTACATGGCCTCCTGTCTGTGCTAGAAGATACCTTGGTACTGGCTGGGTCACATAATGCCATGTGGTACAATGCATGCTGCTATGGGATAAGGGCAATGATGATCTAACGCAGCTGTGAACTCTCATCTATAACACCAGCCCAAATCATAATAGCAATGGTATATATGAGATGGGTTGAAAGGAGCAAGGGGAAGGGAGAAGTGATTTAATAATTTTTCGTTTGCTTGTTATTTTCAAGACATGTATTCTCTGTGCCCCTTTTTGTTGTAGAACTCTCAGTGTAGACTATGCTGGCCTCAAACTCACATCTACCTTCCTCTGCCTCCTATGTGATGGGATTAAAGGCAGTTGACCTTGTCTATGCTGACATATCAACCATCACCACCACCATCATTGGATAGAAAAAAATTAAAATCAGTATCACCCAACTAAGAATATCATGAAACTCTATGCTAATATTGTAGTGTACAGCAAAGCTTTTCAATTATGGCTGAATAAATAAACATCAAATAATCTTTCTCCAGTCAGAGGCTAAATTTCTGAAAGGCCCTAAAGTCTGGCAATAACAGAGCCTCAGAAAACATAGCAACTGGAGATTAGGCAAAATGGCACCAAACATTCATGTTAAAACAAGACATTAAAAATTCTACAAAACACTTCCAATCTTATGGTTTAGCTTTTTCATATCCCTCATTGGCCCTCTATGCTAAAGACTTGACTGCCAACCTGTGGTGCTATTGGAGGTGGGAAGGTTTTAGAATATAGGGCCTAGTTAGTGGAAAGATGTTATAGCAATGGGAGGGGCCTGACCATGAAAGAACACTGGGGCCTCTGATTCTTACTCATTCTCTTTTGAAGTAGACAGCCTTCCTCTACCTTCTGCCACAAATATGATATACTGTGCCAAGAAAACCCCAAACAAGCATAGGTAAAACTGGACTGAAAGACTTTCTTTCATTTTCCAGTCCACCTTCACTTTATCTGCCCAATCATCAGCTCTCCTTTATTTTACAAATTAAGGTGGGAAGAAGGTTTACAGGAAATCACCTGAGTGTTGACTCATTCCTTGTTCAAACCCCTCACAGGAGAATGCAATTAACCTCAAATATAATTAGCCCTAAGACTATCCACAACATGGAGGCTTCCCCAGCATGGAGAGGAGAAAATGGTGGCCAGCAGAGGAGAGAGGAGTCAGGGGTATGAGGGAGGGAGCCAGGCACTGTGGTCAGGGGAATCTATTACCTGACTTGCTAGGAATCAGGCCACTTCTATGACTTTGACTAATAATCAGGCCAATGCTGCTGTGAGGACTTATTAAAATCCAGCTTCTTTATTCATACAAGCTTCATAAAACAAGGACAGACTGACTGACCCTGATTATCCAAGTGGTACAGAATATATGTATGACTTGTCATTACAAGTCCAAGGATAAAAGTTAAAATCACAATTAGAAAATACAAATAGAACAGATTGTTCTTAAGGTTAGTAGTCCTATAACTCAAAATGACACCTACAAATCTAACGCATTTGTTATATTGTAGTCTGCATTTGGGCTGGCAATTTTTGTTGTTTGAAAGCACTCCAGACAGACAAAAAATATCTGAACCAGTGTTTTTATGAATAGCAAATACTAATACTGAATTTCTTTCACTATATGCTTCACCATCTGTATTGTTAAGTAGGAAAAGTTTATTTTAGTTTATCTTATATAAACCATGAAATATGATCTTACCACAAAGTGGTAGCAAGATTTTACAAAAGAAACCAAGCCCTGAATTCTGAGTACCAGCAAAGGCTCTGAAACCCTGGAAAAGAATGGGCAATATAGCCTGCAGTAAAAGTGGGGGTTCTTTTTGTTTTCCTGGGGTTATCAACATTATAGGGACTTTTCATTTGTGATTGAATTATATATCTTTAAATAGGAGAATATTTGAGGATATGTGAAGTTCTCTCCATGATGTTTAATGATCTCACAGATGTCCTCTTCAAAGTCAGGTAGTAGGAAGAATTCACAAGGGATAAAAGTTCATGGAATGATAATGGAACCTAGCTAAGCTGTGTGATTTGAAACAAGAGCCAGAGGGCCAGAGGTACAAGTATTGCTGGTCGTGAATATGGGAATTGCAGAAACAAACTCTACTGAGAGAGAACATCATATCTAACCAGGTAATAGAATGCTGCATTTCAGATGCTTTGTCCATGGAGGACATAAAATATGATGTTGATTTATGAATGTGATATGAGATGCAATGGACAAAGATATTCATCCTGAATTTTTCACTTGACCTCATCAGCATTATCTGTCACTTGTAATTTTAGATTTAGCCACTCTGACATTTGTAAGACAGAATTCTAGACTCATTTCGATTTGAATTTCATGGTCAGCAAAGGATGATGATCAGTCCTTTAAGTGCTTCCTTTTCAACAGTGATTTCTTTGTTAAGAATTCTGTTTAGACCTACNATTCATTTTTAAATTGGATTATTTTTGGTTGATGTCTACTTTCTTAAGTATGTATTTCAAATATCACACTTCTGGTAGATCTGGTGTTGGTGAACATATTTTTCCATCCTGTAGACCATTGTTTGTACTCTTGATAGTGGTCTTTGTCCAACAGAAATTTCTCAATATCATGAAGCCAAATTTATTGATTATGCTTCTTAGTCCCTGTGCTTTGGTGGTCTCTTCATGACATTGTCTCCTGTTCCAATGAGTTCTAAGCCCTTCCCCACATTCTGTTCTTTTGGCTCAAGATATCTGAATTCATATTGAGGCTTTGATCATCTTGGATTTGAGTATTGTGAATGGTAACTGAAATGGATCTATTTGCATTCGTCAAAATACAGATTTATTTAGACAAGAACAATTGGCTNAAGAGTCTTTCTTTCATTAATATAGAATTTCTTGATTTGTTATGAATAAACAAGGTGTCCTTCAACATATGGGTTTACATCATGTGGATATTTATTCGATTCCATTTATCATCTTTTCTTATGTTATTCCAATATCATGCTGTTTTTATTATAGGAACTTTAGTCACACAAAAATGGCACCTAAAGGATTGTGAAAAAAATGAACAAATAACTGAAGTCTATTCAGAAAGCTAAGAGTGGAGGTTCTTAACAAACTAGTGTCTCTAGCAGCATATGTAGCAGAGGATGCCCCAGTAAGCCATCAATGGGAGGAGAGGCCCTTGGTCTTGTGAAGATTCTATGCCCCATTATAGGAAATGCCAGGGCCAGGAAGTAGGAGTAGGTGGGTTGGGGAGCAGGGGGAGGAGGGAGGGTATAGGGGGTTTTCTGAATAGAAATTAGGAAAGGGGATAGTGTTTGAAATATAAATTAAAATATCTAATAAAAACAAACAAAAATCAAACCAAACAAACAAACAAGATAACCCTAGTGATATTTTCCTATTTGTGGAGACAGAACACACTCTAATTTCCCAGAATGACTATCCCAGACTCTTTCACCATTAGGTTATTACCATCCTTAGGGGAGATGTCACTTGTATATTATGGCCTGCTGTAATGTTGTTCAGTAACCACACTATACTCTAGGCTTTAGAAATAGAATTACACTCCTGGTGAAGAGAAATTGATTTAAGAGTTTCAATATGTGACCACCCCTTAGGCTTTAATGTGCAACTGGATTTGAAAAGTTTATGGAATTTATTGTTACCTGGAGACACTTTTCCAAATTCGATTATTATGCTGAAATTTACCTACAATGACTGGTCTATGTTCAAATTCCTCAAAGTCCAATCCAGGTTGACAAAGTCAATGTGCACCACATTCTCATTCTCATCTTCACATGGTTTGTTTCCCTCTATGATACCTGCAGGGATTCACACAAGAAATTAAAGATTTTCTAGTAGAAATTATGCTGTGTTCCTAGATATATTATGGAAAAAAACATTACAAAAATGTGCACACAAGCATGCACATACAAGCACAAACACACACACACAGGGAGACAGAGACAGAGACAGACAGAGACAGACAGGAACAGAGACAGACAGAGAGACACTAAAACTCAAACATTTTATTTATATATTTTACTACACCTAAGCATTTCCAGTTTATATATGCCCTAAATCCTTTCAATCCTGGCTTTCAAATACACTATAAAAATTTAAACAAAGACATGAGACTTTTTAGCATATGGAAAATTTACACAGCAGATATCAGAAAATTTTGTTTATTGATATTTTACAATTCTTTTTTCTATATATTACTGAAAATAGATGGCTTCATGCAATATATTCTGATTACTAATTTCCATTCCCCAACACCTTCACAGTCTTCTCTCAGATCTACTCTGTTTCCTTATAAAAATAGAAAACAGAATCTAAAAATAAAAAAGCAAACAAATAGGAATACACACACTCACTCACACACAGGAAGTGTCACAGTGAAAGGGGGACAGAGAAAAAGATAGAGAGTCAAAGAAAACGAGAGAGGCTAAAACCCACATATTTTACTTGTATATCTCACTACACATTATAATTTTACATATGAAAAGTGCCTTATCATTAAATCCTTTCAGGCCTGGCTTCTGAATATACATTGAACAATTTAAACAAAGACATGATACCTAAAGTATGGGCACTTGAGCATACAGGATAGTTGCACAATGAAGGTATTATCAGAATTATTTGTTTGTATATTAAATTTTTAAAATTCTCTACTTTCTATTTCTACTAAAAATATATTTTTTACTGCAATATACTCTGAATACTGATTTCCATTCCCCAACATTGACTCAATCTTCTCTCTGCTTCATTCTGTTTCTTTATTGAATTAGAAAATAAAAAGAACATAAATGATCTGGTGTTGGGTGAGGTAAAACTACTGAAGCTTTGAGGCTTCGGGAAATAGGAGGATGGGGGATCCTCCCAAAGGCACCACAGACCTGGAATGTCACTGAATCTCAGGACTCAAAGGAAGGGACCTTCAATGAAATGCCTGACACTAGGGAGAGTGTAGGGCCCACTTCCAGCAGGAAGACAGGAAGTCAAGTGAAAGATGGGGTTGCCATCTCACAGACAAATATCTGACTCATAATTGTTCCTTTTTGAAAGAATTACAGGGATGGAAATGGAGAGAAGCCTGAGGAAAAGAAAGTCCAGTAACAGGCCCAAAGTAGGATCCAGCTCAAGCGGAGATCCCAAGGCCTAACACTATTACTGTGGCTATGGAGTGCTCACAAAAAGGGACCTATCATGCCTCACCTCTGAAAGACCAAATAAGCTTCTGAAATATTCTGAGGCAGCTACTTGCATCTAACCAATGGACAGAAGCAGCTGACTCCTGTTGTTGAATTAGTGATGGCTGATAGAAGCTGAGTAGAGGGGCAATCCTGTAGCAGGACCAGAAGTCTCAACTAATCTGGACCCTGAGATCTCTCAAACACTGGACCATAAAACAGACAGCATATACCAGCTGATATGAAGCCCCCAACACACATACAGTAGAGGACTTCCAGGTCTGTGTTCATCTAGAGATGATACACATAACCCTCAAGAGACTGGAGACCCCAGTGTGTTTATAGGTCAGGTAGGGTGGAGGTAGGGACATCCACATTGAGAGAGGGGGTGGGGAGGAGGTATGGGAGGTGGAACTATTGAGGGGTGGATCAGGACAAAGGAAAGAAAATATGGAGTGTAAAAATATTAATTCTTTAAAAATGTATAAAAAGAATATAAATGTAATAAAAATGAAAAAAAAGGTAAGATAAAGGAATAGCAAACAAATAGGTATGGGAAAGAACAAACAGAAGGAAAGTCACCAGAAACAAGCATAAGAAAAAATATTCATGCAGAGACACACATTCACAAATAATCTATAGAACAAAACTGAACAACAGGTATCCAATAGACTATGAGAGTTGATGCTATATCAGTACAGGTCCATGTTCTAAAGAGGCTCATGACTGTAGGGATGATTACTGAGTCTTGGAAGGAAGTAAATATGGAATCAAACACTTATGTATAATCTCAGAAACTACATTATTTAACAGGTATATACATTGTGTTGGTAAACGAGTTTGATAAAATGTGATTGTTATTTTGAATAACCTACATGTTTTATGTTTGCATGCCTCTACATACTGATGTAAATATTTCGCTCCTTCTAAGAGACTGGAAATTCTGCTGGAACATGGGACAAGAGTAAACACACTTGAGGTCACAAATTACATAAGACTATAGAGCAGTGTTTGTTTGCCCAAATGTTGGTGATTTGCTTTTCACAGATCAGATTCCTATTACACATCATTCTCAACAAATTCAAAAGAGTTCTGGTCACTCAGGATGCAGTGATCCTTTTATCATGCACAAACATGCTATTCTTTTTTGTTTTATTGAATAAGAAACATGTCAATGTAGGTTTTAAATGTTGAAGTGATTCAGAAGGTGTGAAGAATTTTAGGTTATTGGAAACATCATCAGTTCACTCATAGATGGACATTTACAAGCTGACAAAGGCACTATAGAACTCTAAGGAGAAGGAAATAAATAGATAATCAAAATTATAATTTCTGACCAAGTCTAAGGATTAATCTTTCTCATCTCAGACCCAGCACAGCTTCCTGCTCCTCCAGGGTTTCTGAAACACTCAGGATGTGGTTGTAACACTGTGTCTTGCACAGAAATAGACCGCAGAGTCCTCAGATGTCAGGCTATTGAGCTGCATGTAGGCTGTGCTGGAGGATTTGTCTGCAGTCAGTGTGGCCTTACCCTTGAACTTCTCATTGTAGTTTGTACTACCACTTCCAGGATAAATATATCCAATCCACTCAAGTTCCTGTCCAGGCTTCTGCTTCACCCAGTGAATAGTATGGTCAGTGAAGGTGTATCCAGAAGCCTTGCAGGACAACTTCACTGAGACCCCAGGTTTCACCAGCTCAGCTCCAGACTGCTGCAACTGGACCTGGGAGTGGACACCTGTGGAGAGAAAGGCAGAGTAGATGATATTGTCACCTCAGGCCCTGTCTCCTCTTCAGATTGGAACTGGTGAGCCTCTTACTTGCAGTTAATGACAGGAGGAAGAGAGAGACCCAGCTCCATCCCATAGTTAGAGTCAGTGTGTTCAGGGACTGTGGAGAGGACAGTGGTCATAGGTTGTTTTCAGGGTGTGGACATCCCTGTATTTACTGCCATAAACTCAGTTGATTTGCATATTCATGAGCAGTGCATTTCTTAGTTAAGAACCTAGTCCATCCAGAGAAGAACTAGAGAGAAAGGACTGAAAAGGCACATGGGTCAGGCAGCAGGATGTTCAGGTCCAAGTCCTAATCCTCTCTGAGGAAGTGCATCCCAAACACTTTTCCAGAGCCATGGCCAGATTTTCTGAATGTAACTTCAGGGATTCAGCTCTCAATATTTTTTTGGCCTAAAAGTGTTGCTCCTCTTTGGGACAATGTTAACACATGGATTTACAGATGGTGCTTTGTGATGGTGATGATGATGGTGGTGATGATGATGATGAAGATATAATGATGATGTGATGATGATTATTGTTGATGATGATGAGGGTGATTATATCATAACTATGATGATGAGGAGGAGGAAGAAGAGAATGATTTTGATGGTAAATTCCAAAAATGGCTAACTTTAGATAATTAGAACTTTCTTTCAGATATGTTTAAGTAATATTTCTTTTCACATTGGTAATATATTTCAAAATTCACTAAAATGACTAAAAGTACATGTGGTTAAAATCTTTACACATCAATTAATATTACACTGCTATCATGACTAACTAAACTATACATATAAACTATAGATGTGTCTACAAAGGATTTTATCACTAAGGAATGGATTTCATACATATATATATATGTATACATATATATATATACATATATATATATGTTTTTATCAGAAATTTACATTGCTTTTTAGAGACAATGAATACACTTAGATATAACTATATTAATTAAGACAATCTCAAAATCAAAAATATTAAATGTGACTCTTATTATTAATTTTCATATATTTCATAGTTATAGACATCTATGTATATGTAAATACAAGATGATGTTCTAATTGTCTAGTAGAAAAACAGGAAAATAGGAAGAATAAGATATTACAGGAGGAGTATGCACAATGTAAAAAATACCTCTATGAAGATTCTATACACTTGTAACATTGTTATTTCTATATTTCATAGGGAGATTTACTCTTTGAAATTGTCAATCATATATGAAATATGCTATGATCAGCCAACACTCTCTGAACTCTCACCACAATCTACCACCACTAGGCCCCTGTTTTCCACTTGGAACTTTCCAATAAGTCTCTTTCCTAAATCCTGACCTCTTCTGTTTCATTAAACAGTGACACAGTGAGGGTAATTAGTACTAGCTGTACACACATAGATGCAGTCATCACTAGTAAAGAGTGAACCTCCAGAAATCTTCCCCAAAACAAGGAAATGATATTTTGCCCACCAGTCATCAAATGCCAAGAGACTCCAAGCTTGCTGTGGTTCCTCAAGAGTACCTCCCTTCCTCGTTATAATTTATTAATTGTTACATTATTATTAGTGCTGATAACTGGATACACCTGCACCAAAAGGGATATATTAACCTCAGAGAATGGCTTTTTACTTCAATTCTAAGGGACTTAACTGATGTTGCTAAGCTTGCCAGTAGGCAGGTCTAATTACTCAGTCATTTCATGGTCTCTCATGTGGTAATTTTCACTGATGTGATTTCTGTGCATCTGTGCTGGTAAATTAGGTACTGGGAGTTCATGTGTGCACTAAGAACAGTTTAATCCCTGGAGATAACATTTCATGTCCTTTAACCACATCCTCTGAATCTTACATTCTTTTTCATGTTTAATGAAATTATGTTTTGATTCTTGAGTGAGAGGCTGGTATCATTGAATTACCTGTTGCTGAGTTGTCTGACAATCTTTCTCAACGCTATAACGACTCATGAATGTCTGCATCAATCATTACAGAGAGCACAATGAGCCTCTCTGATCAAGGCTCAGACAATATACTGGGTATAAACATATATATTTATAAGGCACTTTGACAGCTTGATCATTAGCAATACAAGTGAGGTCTGCTAGAACCTGTACCATCTCGAAACATGGGCTTTAACTAAACTTAGCTGGGAGGAAAATCTTCCTATGAAAATTGACCAATAAATAAATAAATAAATGTATTGTGTTGTTACCCATCAATAACCCTTTCACACATCTATTCAAATGACTCCACATCTTATTGTATAGATACTCAGACATTCACATTCATTCACAGAAAGTTAGTCATGATATTTAAAAGAATATAGAGGAAGGAATCATCCCAGATTTCTAATAAAGCATAAATAAAGAAGGACAAATTTGGACATATAGAAAAATGAAAATTGCTCAATGATAAAAAACTTGAATTATCTGATATATAAATATGTGGAACTGGGAATTATACACCAAATATTTCACCCATGTCCATGAGTCAAGTGCTGCATGTTGTCATTCATAAGTGTTCCAAGATTTCAATAATGTGTTTGGAGTATTTAATTGTAGAGGCTAAGAGACTTGAATTGCACCTTTACAGTATGAGGAATTTACAAAGATGATAGAGTAAAATAGAGAGAAATCTGAGAGTAAAACATTTAAAATTAAGCAGATTATAAGAGCCAGAGTGGTTGTAGGGCTCCAAGGAGAGAGTGTCTTCCACTCACAACTGGAGTCATGCACATATGAATTCACAGATACTGTGGCTGCAGGCACAGGGCCTGAACCAAGTCAACACAGATAAAATCCCCAAGTTGGGAGAAGGAAATGGACACAGGATCTCAGCCCTACACGAGAAGAATTGAGACTGACACTCACACGTAAAGGAATAATTAGTTTTCTCCAGTGCAGTCTCACAGAGGATGTTAAGCACAGTTAATTATGAGAACATGCTTAGCAAATGATAGCGATTAAAGAAAGAAAAAAAAGAAAGAAAGAAAGAAAGAAAGAAAGAAAGAAAGAAAGAAAGAAAGAAAGAAAGAAAGAAATAATTCAATGGAATTTTTGCAGACATTTTTTTCTAATATTGCCTTGTTAAACTCCTTTTGTCTACTTTGGTTTTCTCTATATATCATAGCTACATAGTTGTAATTTTATAAGTCTCTCTCTCTCTCTCTCTCTCTCTCTCT
>NW_018391907.1:0-4126 GCF_900095145.1 Mus pahari | reverse complement strand
ATGATGATTTATGCATCAATGATTTTAAGTTGTGCTAATATTACTCTATTGTCTCTTCTGAAGTCAACTTGCTTGCAGTTGGATCCAGCTCTTGCAGTTCCCATTTCTAAAAACTTGATGACAGCAGACAACAGGCTCTTTCCTGATGTCATAAGACTACACATGGGGCAGAGCACATTTGATCAGTGGTAAGTCACCCTACATTTTTTAGTAGACACAGTGAAAAGATGTACACAATAATGGTACACAGGAATGGGACTATAAATATAAACAACTAAAATGTTGAAGCAGCTCAGGACCTACCTAGACTCTTAGAAGCTGAAGCAGTTTTGAAATTACTGCTGAAATCGGCTTGTTTTAACAGAATGAAAAATTAGTTAAAACTCTCATAGATAGTGAAAAAAAAAACAGCCAGATGAAAGGTCTGAATCTTAGAGACCTGCAAAGAGAATCACTCCATGGTGCATCAGGATTACACATGATCATTGCATGTGAACTCTTAGCAGCTATAGTTAACATCATGAAACCTGAATGAATCACTCCAGTCAAAGTGAAATCATGAGAATATGTGAACAGCTGAGTAGCAACTAACTGTCTTTCCTTGTAAGTTTATGTAATTTTGATTGAATGGATTGGCATGGTACAATGGGAGACTTGGATTTCATATATTTTTCTCTCAGGTTGACTCATTCAAATTGGTTCATGTGTTCTCTGCTTTCCCCACTAAGCAAAGTGTAACCATTAATGTGTAATATTTAAAAATATTACAACACAATGGTGTGGGACTTCCAAGAACACAAACAATGATTTGGACTATTGGCATTTGATATTTGTTGATAAAAATATGCTCACTTTTTCCTTGGAAGGAATATAGATGTTGCTTATGTTCTATTGAATGACACACATATGTATATAAACATAGCACTGATTGGACTCTGTATATTTTTACTTAATGAAATAAGGGTGGTCAGTTAGTTGAGTGAGATGTATTGAAAGTCCCCAGTGGAAGCAAGAAGGTAATAGCGGGGCACCCATGTTCCTGATATATTTCACAAATGAATCAAAATGTAAAAGAATAAGCAAACTCATTCTCAAAAAATAAAAGGAACAATTTTTTATATGATTAGAATCTTCATGGAAATGATTGTTTCACACTGTGCATATTTCACCCATAATTTCTACTCTTTCATTTTTGTGACTGTCCTATTTTTCTCTATTTTGTTAGGCACTCTCTTTTAAACAGTGTAAGGTATTGATATACATAATTGTATATAAGAATGCAATATCTAAGAACTACTAATGAGATACTCATACGATGTCTGCATGTATTCATTAATAAGTTAATATATTGGAAAGTTCATATCATTGACGCATGTGTGGTTGAGGACTCTGTAATCATTCTCACCCTTTTGAACAGCCATGAATGTCTGCATCAATCATTATTCATTGAACAGAGAAGCTCCTTGGTCATGGCTGAGAGAAGCTCTAACCTGTTGTATACACATAAGAATTTATAAAGTATTTTGATATCTTGAATTTCAGAAATACAACTAGGGTCAACTAGGGNCTCTGTCATATCAGGCCATGGGCATTTGACCATGTTTATTTGGGAGGAGGCTATTTGGAAAGATACACCAAACTCTCTTCCATGCACAAGGATGTGCATCCTACAGTTTTCATAGCAGCTCTATTTGTAGTAGTCAGATTCCTATGCAATAGACCACAAATCCAATCAAATAAACAGTAAGACACCACATACGAGTCATGCACTAATAGGTACATCTTACCTGAAGCCTGATATTATAGAATGCAATGTTAGGTACAGTATGACATCACTGATACTGATGTCTTTGTACTTCAACCAAACTGCATGACATTGTTCTCAAAACAAAAAACAAAAAACAAAAAACAAAAAACAAAAAACAAAAAAACTTGGTAGCAGGTAGAATACCCTGATGAGTAGAAGGTTGATTTCCCTATGTCCTGTACCATAGTCCTTATCTAAGAGAGAAATATAAAATAAAACTGGATAATACCAAAAACTCTAGATACAGCACATGCTGGCAAGGAAAACAATCCCCCATTGCTGGTGGGAGTGAAAACTTGAACATCCACTCTGGAAATCGGTCTTGGGATTTCTCAGAAAATTAAGAATGGTTCTACATGAAGACCCAGCTATAACACTATTTGAACAGATACACCAAACTCTCTTCCATGCACAAGGATGTGCATCCTACTGTTTTCATAGTAGCTCTATTTGTAGTAGTCAGTTGCTGGCAAAGTAAAATTATCCCTCATGTAGAGAATGGATACAAAAAATATGTGGTTCATTTACAAGATGGAATACTGCTCAGCTTTTAAAGGCAAAGACATAATGAATTTTGCAAGCAAATGGATGGAACTAGAAAATATCATACATGAATCTGATGTTCCTCTTCTCGAGGTTGTCTATTTTCAGGATTTGATCATTTTGTGTTTACTTTATTGCATCTATTTCCATTTTTAGGCATTACGTCATTTTAATTATTACCTTCACCTGTTTTATTGTATTCTCGTATAAGTCTATAAGGAATTTATTTGTTTCCTCCTAAAAACCTCTATCTGTTTGATTGTATTTTCCTGTATTTCTTAAGGGATTTATTCATTTCCTATTTAATGGCCCCAATCATCTTTGTAAGACTGGATTTAAGGTCTCTTTCTTGTGTTTTGATTGTCTTAGGATATCCAGGGCATGATATAGTTGGTTAGCTATACTTTGGTGAAGTCATGTTGCTCTGGCTCTTTTTTGTGTTCTTTTAAGTGTCTTTAGCCATGTAGACGACACTGGTCCTAGATGTAGTTGTAGTCAGTATTTGGTGGAAGATGAAGGTCGATGGCCCTGGTATGGTAGAGATCTAATGGATATACATGTTTGGTGTGGTTTCAGACCTGCAGTTCTATATGATTCATATCCAATGAACATGGACAAAGAGGTGGCAAAATGGATGTCCCTCTGTATTGGAATGACCATACTTATGACACACTACTTTGAAAATATGGAACCTGAGGAGGCCAACTGCTATATACAGAAAGAATCCCATTGTAGCAATAGAGACACCAAACCACACACAAAACTTTCAACCCAAATTTGTTCCTGTCTACAAGAAATTCAGGGGTAAAGATGGATCAGAGACTGTGGGAATGGCCAACGAAATGGCTAACCTTGGGACCAATCTCATGGGCAAGCACCAATCTCTGGCACTATTAATAATAAACTGTTATGCTTGTAGATATGTGCTTCTCAAAACTATCCTTTGAGAGGCTCCACCCAGCAGGTGACTGAAACAGGTGCAGAACGACCCATAGCCAAACACTGGACAGATCTATGAGAGTCTTTTGAAAGAGGTGGGAGAAGAATTGAGGGATCTGAAGGGGATAGCAGTTCCAAAGCAAGACCCACTGAGTCAACTAACATATATTCTTTGGAGTTCTCAGAGACTAAACCACCAACAAAAGAACATACCCAGGCTGGAAGTAGGACCCCTGAATATATGTAGCAGATGTGCAACTCAGTCTTCATGTGAATCCCCCAATACTTAGAGTAGGAGCTGTCTGTAAATCTATTGCCTTCCTGTGGATCCTGTCCTCCTCACTTGTCTGCCTTCTCTGGCTGCAATGGGAGAGAATGTGCCTAGTACTGCAGAGAATTGACGTGCCATGGTAGGGGGATACCTAGGGATTGGAGGGCTCCACACTCTCAGAGAAGAAAAGAATAAGGGGGAGAATGTGTGAGAAGGGGGCTGGGAGGATGTAAAGTGAATAAATAATGAAAATTTAAAAACAACAGAAATTTAATGTTCCAATTTGACCTCAATGAGATGAGAATAAGCAAGAATATAAGGGATAACAAATAAGCACATGGGTACAGAAAAAAAGTAATCATTACTAGCTTTTGATGTGAGTGTAAACTTGTGTAGCGACTTTGGAAATCACTTTGATCATGTCACCATAAATAGTGAACAAAATGGTGCTGTGTCCCAGCCCCATACCTCCCCAGCATGTACTCAAATGACTCTATATTATTACCAAGACATCTGCACATCCATGTTTATTGCTGCTCCATCCACAGCAGCTGGGAAATGGAATC